>NC_134653.1:21927811-21969161 GCF_030463565.1 Pelecanus crispus | reverse complement strand
AAGAAGAGGTCAAAGCCCTCCTGGAGCTGCCGGGGAGGAGTCTTGTGTGGATGCTGGAGGAGCCATTTTGCATTAAGGGAGGAAACAACCTTTTGGGTAGCTTCCTCGGAGGAATCTGGGGTTGCTACCTGGGATTTTAGGACCTGAAAGCGGAGCTCCGAAGAGATTTTCCTGCAAAGCAGGAAAGACCATTTTGGGTAGCTTCCTTGGAGGAGTCTGGGGCTGCTACCTGGGACCTTAGGATGCAAAAGAAGAGGTCAAAGCCCTCCAGGAGCTGCCTGGGAGGAGTCTTGGGTGGATCCCGGTGGAATGATTTTTATTAAGGGAGGAAACAACCTTTTGGGTAGCTTCCTCGGAGGAATCTGGGGTTGCTACCTGGGATTCTAGGTCCTGAAAGCAGAGCTCCGAAGAGTGCAGCAGAGACCTGAGAGGAGTCCTGGGTGGATCCCTTAGGAGAGATTTTCCTGCAAAGCAGGAAAGACCATTTTGGGTAGCTTCCTTGGAGGAATCTGGGGCTGCTACCTGGGACGTTAGGATGCGAAAGAAGAGGTCAAAGCCCTCCAGGAGCTGCCTGGGAGGAGTCTTGGGTGGATGCTGGAGGAGCCATTTTGCATTAAGGGAGGAAACAACCTTTTGGGTAGCTTCCTCGGAGGAATCTGGGGTTGCTACCTGGGATTCTAGGTCCTGAAAGCAGAGCTCCGAAGCGTGCAGCAGAGACCTGAGAGGAGTCCTGGGTGGATCCCTTAGGAGAGATTTTCCTGCAAAGGAGAAAAGACCATTTTGGGTAGCTTCCTTGGAGGAGTGTGGGGCTGCTGCCAGGGATATTAGGACCCGCGAGCAGAGGTCAAAGCCCTCCAGGAGCTGCCTGGGAGGAGTCTTGGGTGGATGCTGGAGGAGCCATTTTGCATTAAGGGAGGAAACAACCTTTTGGGTAGCTTCCTCGGAGGAATCTGGGGTAGCTACCTGGGATTTTAGGACCTGAAAGCAGAGCTCCGAAGAGTGCAGCAGAGACCTGAGAGGAGTCCTGGGTGGATCCCTTAGGAGAGATTTTCCTGCAAAGGAGAAAAGACCATTTTGGGTAGCTTCCTTGGAGGAGTGTGGGGCTGCTGCCAGGGATATTAGGACCCGCGAGCAGAGGTCAAAGCCCTCCAGGAGCTGCCTGGGAGGAGTTTTGGGTGGATGCTGGAGGAGCCATTTTGCATTAAGGGAGGAAACAACCTTTTGGGTAGCTTCCTCGGAGGAATCTGGGGTTGCTACCTGGGATTTTAGGACCTGAAAGCGGAGCTCCGAAGAGATTTTCCTGCAAAGCAGGAAAGACCATTTTGGGTAGCTTCCTTGGAGGAGTCTGGGGCTGCTACCTGGGACCTTAGGATGCAAAAGAAGAGGTCAAAGCCCTCCAGGAGCTGCCTGGGAGTAGTCTTGGGTGGATCCCGGTGGAACGATTTTGCATTAAGGGAGGAAACAACCTTTTGGGTAGCTTCCTCGGAGGCATCTGGGGTTGCTACCTGGGATTCTAGGTCCTGAAAGCAGAGCTCCGAAGAGTGCAGCAGAGACCTGAGAGAAGTCCTGGGTGGATCCCTTAAGAGAGATTTTCCTGCAAAGGAGAAAAGACCATTTTGGGTAGCTTCCTTGGAGGAGTCTGGGGCTGCTACCTGGGATATTTGGATGCGAAAGAAGAGGTCAAAGCCCTCCAGGAGCTGCCGGGGAGGAGTCTTGGGTGGATGCTGGAGGAGCCATTTTGCATTAAGGGAGGAAACAACCTTTTGGGTAGCTTCCTCGGAGGAATCTGGGGTTGCTACCTGGGATTCTAGGTCCTGAAAGCAGAGCTCCGAAGAGTGCAGCAGAGACCTGAGAGGAGTCCTGGGTGGATCCCTTAGGAGAGATTTTCCTGCAAAGGAGAAAAGACCATTTTGGGTAGATTCCTTGGAGGAGTCTGGGGCTGCTACCTGGGAAGTTAGGATGCGAAAGAAGAGGTCAAAGCCCTCCAGGAGCTGCCTGGGAGGAGTCTTGGGTGGATGCTGGAGGAGCCATTTTGCATTAAGGAGGAAAAAACCTTTTGGGTAGCTTCCTCGGAGGAATCTGGGGTTGCTACCTGGGATTCTAGGACCTGAAAGCAGAGCTCCGAAGAGTGCAGCAGAGACCTGAGAGGAGTCCTGGGTGGATCCCTTAGGAGAGATTTTCCTGCAAAGCAGGAAAGACCATTTTGGGTAGCTTCCTTGGAGGAGTCTGGGGCTGCTACCTGGGATATTTGGATGCGAAAGAAGAGGTCAAAGCCCTCCAGGAGCTGCCGGGGAGGAGTCTTGGGTGGATGCTGGAGGAGCCATTTTGCATTAAGGAGGAAACAACCTTTTGGGTAGCTTCCTCGGAGGAATCTGGGGTTGCTACCTGGGATTTTAGGACCTGAAAGCGGAGCTATAAAGAGATTTTCCTGCAAAGCAGGAAAGACCATTTTGGGTAGCTTCCTTGGAGGAGTCTGGGGCTGCTACCTTGGACGTTAGGATGCGAAAGAAGAGGTCAAAGCCCTCCTGGAGCTGCCGGGGAGGAGTCTTGGGTGGATGCTGGAGGAGCCATTTTGCATTAAGGGAGGAAACAACCTTTTGGGTAGCTTCCTCGGAGGAATCTGGGGTTGCTACCTGGGATTTTAGGACCTGAAAGCGGAGCTCCGAAGAGATTTTCCTGCAAAGCAGGAAAGACCATTTTGGGTAGCTTCCTTGGAGGAGTCTGGGGCTGCTACCTGGGATCTTCGGATGCGAAAGAAGAGGTCAAAGCCCTCCAGGAGCTGCCTGGGAGGAGTCTTGGGTGGATCCCGGTGGAATGATTTTGCATTAAGGGAGGAAACAACCTTTTGGGTAGCTTCCTCGGAGGAATCTGGGGTTGCTACCTGGGATTCTAGGACCTGAAAGCAGAGCTCCGAAGAGTGCAGCAGAGACCTGAGAGAAGTCCTGTGTGGATCCCTTAGGAGAGATTTTCCTGCAAAGCAGGAAAGACCATTTTGGATAGCTTCCTCGGAGGAATCTGGGGCTGCTACCTGGGACGTTAGGATGCGAAAGAAGAGGTCAAAGCCCTCCTGGAGCTGCCTGGGAGGAGTCTTGGGTGGATGCTGGAGGAGCCATTTTGCATTAAGGGAGGAAACAACCTTTTGGGTAGCTTCCTCGGAGGAATCTGGGTTGCTACCTGGGATTCTAGGTCCTGAAAGCAGAGCTCCGAAGAGTGCAGCAGAGACCTGAGAGGAGTCCTGGGTGGATCCCTTAGGAGAGATTTTCCTGCAAAGCAGAAAAGACCATTTTGGGTAGCTTCCTTGGAGGAGTCTGGGGCTGCTACCTGGGATCTTCGGATGCGAAGAAGAGGTCAAAGCCCCTCCAGGAGCTGCCGGGGAGGAGTCTTGGGTGGATGCTGGAGTAGCCATTTTGCATTAAGGGAGGAAACAACCTTTTGGGTAGCTTCCTCGAGGAATCTGGGGTTGCTACCTGGGATTTTAGGACCTGAAAGCGGAGCTCCGAAGAGATTTTCCTGCAAAGCAGGAAAGACCATTTTGGGTAGCTTCCTTGGAGGAGTCTGGGGCTGCTACCTGCGACGTTAGGGATGCGAAAGAAGAGGTCAAAGCCCTCCTGGAGCTGCCTGGGAGGAGTCTTGGGTGGATGCTGGAGGAGCCATTTTGAATTAAGGGATGAAACAACCTTTTGGGTAGCTTCCTCGGAGGAATCTGGGGTTGCTACCTGGGATTGTAGGACCTGAAAGCAGAGCTCCGAAGAGTGCAGCAGAGACCTGAGAGAAGTCCTGGGTGGATCCCTTAGGAGAGATTTTCCTGCAAAGGAGAAAAGACCATTTTGGGTAGCTTCCTTAGAGGAATCTGGGGCTGCTACCTGGGACGTTAGGATGCAAAAGAAGAGGTCAAAGCCCTCCAGGAGCTGCCTGGGAGGAGTCTTGGGTGGATCCCGGTGGAACGATTTTGCATTAAGGGAGGAAACAACCTTTTGGGTAGCTTCCTCGGAGGAATCTGGGGTTGCTACCTGGGATTCTAGGGACCTGAAAGCAGAGCTCCGAAGAGTGCAGCAGAGACCTGAGAGGAGTCCTGGGTGGATCCCTTAGGAGAGATTTTCCTGCAAAGGAGAAAAGACCATTTTGGGTAGCTTCCTTGGAGGAGTGTGGGGGCTGCTGCCAGGGATATGAGGACCCGCGAGCAGAGGTCAAAGCCCTCCAGGAGCTGCCTGGGAGGAGTTTTGGGTGGATGCTGGAGGAACCATTTTGCATTAAGGGAGGAAACAACCTTTTGGGTAGCTTCCTCGGAGGAATCTGGGGTTGCTACCTGGGATTTTAGGACCTGAAAGCGGAGCTCCGAAGAGATTTTCCTGCAAAGCAGGAAAGACCATTTTGGGTAGCTTCCTTGGAGGAGTCTGGGGCTGCTACCTGGGACCTTAGGATGCAAAAGAAGAGGTCAAAGCCCTCCAGGAGCTGCCTGGGAGGAGTCTTGGGTGGATCCCGGTGGAACGATTTTGCATTAAGGGAGGAAACAACCTTTTGGGTAGCTTCCTCGGAGGCATCTGGGGTTGCTACCTGGGATTCTAGGACTGAAAGCAGAGCTCCGAAGAGTGCAGCAGAGACCTGAGAGGAGTCCTGGGTGGATCCCTTAGGAGAGATTTTCCTGCAAAGGAGAAAAGACCATTTTGGGTAGCTTCCTTGGAGGAGTCTGGGGCTGCTACCTGGGATATTTGGATGCGAAAGAAGAGGTCAAAGCCCTCCAGGAGCTGCCGGGGAGGAGTCTTGGGTGGATGCTGGAGGAGCCATTTTGCATTAAGGGAGGAAACAACCTTTTGGGTAGCTTCCTCGGAGGAATCTGGGGTTGCTACCTGGGATTCTAGGTCCTGAAAGCAGAGCTCCGAAGAGTGCAGCAGAGACCTGAGAGGAGTCCTGGGTGGATCCCTTAGGAGAGATTTTCCTGCAAAGGAGAAAAGACCATTTTGAGTAGATTCCTTGGAGGAGTCTGGGGCTGCTACCTGGGAAGTTAGGATGCGAAAGAAGAGGTCAAAGCCCTCCAGGAGCTGCCTGGGAGGAGTCTTGGGTGGATGCTGGAGGAGCCATTTTGCATTAAGGGAGGAAAAAACCTTTTGGTAGCTTCCTCGGAGGAATCTGGGGTTGCTACCTGGGATTTTAGGACCTGAAAGCGGAGCTATAAAGAGATTTTCCTGCAAAGCAGGAAAGACCATTTTGGGTAGCTTCCTTGGAGGAGTCTGGGGCTGCTACCTGGGACCTTAGGATGCAAAAGAAGAGGTCAAAGCCCTCCTGGAGCTGCCTGGGAGGAGTCTTGGGTGGATGCTGGAGGAGCCATTTTGCATTAAGGGAGGAAACAACCTTTTGGGTAGCTTCCTCGGAGGAATCTGGGGTTGCTACCTGGGATTCTAGGACCTGAAAGCAGAGCTCCGAAGAGTGCAGCAGAGACCTGAGAGGAGTCCTGGGTGGATCCCTTAGGAGAGATTTTCCTGCAAAGCAGGAAAGACCATTTTGGGTAGCTTCCTTGGAGGAGTCTGGGGCTGCTACCTGGGATATTTGGATGCGAAAGAAGAGGTCAAAGCCCTCCAGGAGCTGCCGGGGAGGAGTCTTGGGTGGATGCTGGAGGAGCCATTTTGCATTAAGGAGGAAACTTTGGGTAGCTTCCTCGGAGGAATCTGGGGTTGCTACCTGGGATTTTAGGACCTGAAAGCGGAGCTATAAAGAGATTTTCCTGCAAAGCAGGAAAGACCATTTTGGGTAGCTTCCTTGGAGGAGTCTGGGGCTGCTACCTGGGATCTTCGGATGCGAAAGAAGAGGTCAAAGCCCTCCAGGAGCTGCCTGGGAGGAGTCTTGGGTGGATCCCGGTGGAATGATTTTGCATTAAGGGAGGAAACAACATTTTGGGTAGCTTCCTCGGAGGAATCTGGGGTTGCTACCTGGGATTCTAGGACCTGAAAGCAGAGCTCCGAAGAGTGCAGCAGAGACCTGAGAGAAGTCCTGGGTGGATCCCTTAGGAGAGATTTTCCTGCAAAGGAGAAAAGACCATTTTGGGTAGCTTCCTTAGAGGAATCTGGGGCTGCTACCTGGGACGTTAGGATGCAAAAGAAGAGGTCAAAGCCCTCCTGGAGCTGCCTGGGAGGAGTCTTGGGTGGATCCCGGTGGAACGATTTTGCATTAAGGGAGGAAACAACCTTTTGGGTAGCTTCCTCGGAGGAATCTGGGGTTGCTACCTGGGATTTTAGGACCTGAAAGCAGAGCTCCGAAGAGTGCAGCAGAGACCTGAGAGGAGTCCTGGGTGGATCCCTTAGGAGAGATTTTCCTGCAAAGCAGGAAAGACCATTTTGGGTAGCTTCCTTGGAGGAGTGTGGGGCTGCTGCCAGGGATATTAGGACCCGCGAGCAGAGGTCAAAGCCCTCCAGGAGCTGCCTGGGAGGAGTCTTGGGTGGATGCTGGAGGAGCCATTTTGCATTAAGGGAGGAAACAACCTTTTGGGTAGCTTCCTCGGAGGAATCTGGGGTTGCTACCTGGGATTTTAGGACCTGAAAGCGGAGCTCCGAAGAGATTTTCCTGCAAAGCAGGAAAGACCATTTTGGGTAGCTTCCTTGGAGGAGTCTGGGGCTGCTACCTGGCACCTTAGGATGCAAAAGAAGAGGTCAAAGCCCTCCAGGAGCTGCCTGGGAGGAGTCTTGGGTGGATCCCGGTGGAACGATTTTGCATTAAGGGAGGAAACAACCTTTTGGGTAGCTTCCTCGGAGGAATCTGGGGTTGCTACCTGGGATTCTAGGTCCTGAAAGCAGAGCTCCGAAGAGTGCAGCAGAGACCTGAGAGGAGTCCTGGGTGGATCCCTTAGGAGAGATTTTCCTGCAAAGGAGAAAAGACCATTTTGGGTAGCTTCCTTGGAGGAATCTGGGGCTGCCACCTGGGTTTTAGGACCTGAAAGCAGAGCTCCAAAGAGTGCAGCAGAGACCTGAGAGGAGTCCTGGGTGGATCCCTTAGGAGAGATTTTCCTGCAAAGCAGGAAAGACCATTTTGGGTAGCTTCCTCGGAGGAATCTGGGGCTGCTACCTGCGACGTTAGGATGCGAAAGAAGAGGTCAAAGCCCTCCAGGAGCTGCCTGGGAGGAGTCTTGGGTGGATGCTGGAGGAGCCATTTTGCAATAAGGGAGGAAACAACCTTTTGGGTAGCTTCCTCGGAGGAATCTGGGGTTGCTACCCTGGGATTCTAGGACCTGAAAGCAGAGCTCCGAAGAGTGCAGCAGAGACCTGAGAGGAGTCCTGGGTGGATCCCTTAGGAGAGATTTTCCTGCAAAGGAGAAAAGACCATTTTGGGTAGCTTCCTTGGAGGAGTGTGGGGCTGCTACCTGGGATATTAGGACCCGCGAGCAGAGGTCAAAGCCCTCCAGGAGCTGCCTGGGAGGAGTCTTGGGTGGATGCTGGAGGAGCCATTTTGCATTAAGGGAGGAAACAACCTTTTGGGTAGCTTCCTCGGAGGAATCTGGGGTTGCTACCTGGGATTTTAGGACCTGAAAGCGGAGCTCCGAAGAGATTTTCCTGCAAAGCAGGAAAGACCATTTTGGGTAGCTTCCTTGGAGGAGTCTGGGGCTGCTACCTGGCACCTTAGGATGCAAAAGAAGAGGTCAAAGCCCTCCAGGAGCTGCCTGGGAGGAGTCTTGGGTGGATCCCGGTGGAACGATTTTGCATTAAGGGAGGAAACAACCTTTTGGGTAGCTTCCTCGGAGGAATCTGGGGTTGCTACCTGGGACGTTAGGATGCGAAAGAAGAGGTCAAAGCCCTCCTGGAGCTGCCTGGGAGGAGTCTTGGGTGGATGCTGGAGGAGCCATTTTGCATTAAGGGAGGAAACAACCTTTTGGGTAGCTTCCTCGGAGGAATCTGGGGTTGCTACCTGGGATTCTAGGTCCTGAAAGCAGAGCTCCGAAGAGTGCAGCAGAGACCTGAGAGGAGTCCTGGGTGGATCCCTTAGGAGAGATTTTCCTGCAAAGCAGAAAAGACCATTTTGGGTAGCTTCCTTGGAGGAGTCTGGGGCTGCTACCTGGGATCTTCGGATGCGAAAGAAGAGGTCAAAGCCCTCCTGGAGCTGCCGGGGAGGAGTCTTGGGTGGATGCTGGAGGAGCCATTTTGCATTAAGGGAGGAAACAACCTTTTGGGTAGCTTCCTCGGAGGAATCTGGGGTTGCTACCTGGGATTTTAGGACCTGAAAGCGGAGCTCCGAAGAGATTTTCCTGCAAAGCAGGAAAGACCATTTTGGGTAGCTTCCTTGGAGGAGTCTGGGGCTGCTACCTGGCACCTTAGGATGCAAAAGAAGAGGTCAAAGCCCTCCAGGAGCTGCCTGGGAGTAGTCTTGGGTGGATCCCGGTGGAACGATTTTGCATTAAGGGAGGAAACAACCTTTTGGGTAGCTTCCTCGGAGGCATCTGGGGTTGCTACCTGGGATTCTAGGACCTGAAAGCAGAGCTCCGAAGAGTGCAGCAGAGACCTGAGAGAAGTCCTGGGTGGATCCCTTAAGAGAGATTTTCCTGCAAAGGAGAAAAGACC
The DNA here is from genome assembly GCF_030463565.1 of Pelecanus crispus. Taxonomy (NCBI): domain Eukaryota; kingdom Metazoa; phylum Chordata; class Aves; order Pelecaniformes; family Pelecanidae; genus Pelecanus; species Pelecanus crispus. The sequence continues at coordinate 21,960,621 of NC_134653.1, read as the reverse complement.
ATTTTGGGTAGCTTCCTTGGAGGAGTCTGGGGCTGCTACCTGGGATATTTGGATGCGAAAGAAGAGGTCAAAGCCCTCCAGGAGCTGCCGGGGAGGAGTCTTGGGTGGATGCTGGAGGAGCCATTTTGCATTAAGGGAGGAAACAACCTTTTGGGTAGCTTCCTCGGAGGAATCTGGGGTTGCTACCTGGGATTCTAGGTCCTGAAAGCAGAGCTCCGAAGAGTGCAGCAGAGACCTGAGAGGAGTCCTGGGTGGATCCCTTAGGAGAGATTTTCCTGCAAAGGAGAAAAGACCATTTTGGGTAGATTCCTTGGAGGAATCTGGGGCTGCTACCTGGGAAGTTAGGATGCGAAAGAAGAGGTCAAAGCCCTCCAGGAGCTGCCTGGGAGGAGTCTTGGGTGGATACTGGAGGAGCCATTTTGCATTAAGGGAGGAAAAAACCTTTTGGGTAGCTTCCTGGGAGGAATCTGGGGTTGCTACCTGGGATTTTAGGACCTGAAAGCGGAGCTATAAAGAGATTTTCCTGCAAAGCAGGAAAGACCATTTTGGGTAGCTTCCTTGGAGGAGTCTGGGGCTGCTACCTGGGACGTTAGGATGCAAAAGAAGAGGTCAAAGCCCTCCAGGAGCTGCCTGGGAGGAGTCTTGGGTGGATGCTGGAGGAGCCATTTTGCATTAAGGGAGGAAACAACCTTTTGGGTAGCTTCCTCGGAGGAATCTGGGGTTGCTACCTGGGATTCTAGGACCTGAAAGCAGAGCTCCGAAGAGTGCAGCAGAGACCTGAGAGGAGTCCTGGGCGGATCCCTTAGGAGAGATTTTCCTGCAAAGCAGGAAAGACCATTTTGGGTAGCTTCCTTGGAGGAGTCTGGGGCTGCTACCTGGGATATTTGGATGCGAAAGAAGAGGTCAAAGCCCTCCAGGAGCTGCCTGGGAGGAGTCTTGGGTGGATGCTGGAGGAGCCATTTTGCATTAAGGGAGGAAACAACCTTTTGGGTAGCTTCCTCGGAGGAATCTGGGGTTGCTACCTGGGATTTTAGGACCTGAAAGCGGAGCTCCGAAGAGATTTTCCTGCAAAGCAGGAAAGACCATTTTGGGTAGCTTCCTTGGAGGAGTCTGGGGCTGCTACCTTGGACGTTAGGATGCGAAAGAAGAGGTCAAAGCCCTCCTGGAGCTGCCGGGGAGGAGTCTTGGGTGGATGCTGGAGGAGCCATTTTGCATTAAGGGAGGAAACAACCTTTTGGGTAGCTTCCTCAGAGGAATCTGGGGTTGCTACCTGGGATTTTAGGACCTGAAAGCGGAGCTCCGAAGAGATTTTCCTGCAAAGCAGGAAAGACCATTTTGGGTAGCTTCCTTGGAGGAGTCTGGGGCTGCTACCTGGGATCTTCGGATGCGAAAGAAGAGGTCAAAGCCCTCCAGGAGCTGCCTGGGAGGAGTCTTGGGTGGATCCCGGTGGAATGATTTTGCATTAAGGGAGGAAACAACCTTTTGGGTAGCTTCCTCGGAGGAATCTGGGGTTGCTACCTGGGATTCTAGGACCTGAAAGCAGAGCTCCGAAGAGTGCAGCAGAGACCTGAGAGAAGTCCTGGGTGGATCCCTTAGGAGAGATTTTCCTGCAAAGGAGAAAAGACCATTTTGGGTAGCTTCCTTAGAGGAATCTGGGGCTGCTACCTGGGACGTTAGGATGCGAAAGAAGAGGTCAAAGCCCTCCAGGAGCTGCCTGGGAGGAGTCTTGGGTGGATCCCGGTGGAACGATTTTGCATTAAGGGAGGAAACAACCTTTTGGGTAGCTTCCTCGGAGGAATCTGGGGTTGCTACCTGGGATTCTAGGACCTGAAAGCAGAGCTCCGAAGAGTGCAGCAGAGACCTGAGAGGAGTCCTGGGTGGATCCCTTAGGAGAGATTTTCCTGCAAAGGAGAAAAGACCATTTTGGGTAGCTTCCTTGGAGGAGTGTGGGGCTGCTGCAAGGGATATGAGGACCCGCGAGCAGAGGTCAAAGCCCTCCAGGAGCTGCCTGGGAGGAGTCTTGGGTGGATGCTGGAGGAGCCATTTTGCATTAAGGGAGGAAACAACCTTTTGGGTAGCTTCCTCGGAGGAATCTGGGGTTGCTACCTGGGATTTTAGGACCTGAAAGCGGAGCTCCGAAGAGATTTTCCTGCAAAGCAGGAAAGACCATTTTGGGTAGCTTCCTTGGAGGAGTCTGGGGCTGCTACCTGGCACCTTAGGATGCGAAAGAAGAGGTCAAAGCCCTCCAGGAGCTGCCTGGGAGGAGTCTTGGGTGGATCCCGGTGGAATGATTTTGCATTAAGGGAGGAAACAACCTTTTGGGTAGCTTCCTCTGAGGAATCTGGGGTTGCTACCTGGGATTCTAGGTCCTGAAAGCAGAGCTCCGAAGAGTGCAGCAGAGACCTGAGAGGAGTCCTGGGTGGATCCCTTAGGAGAGATTTTCCTGCAAAGGAGAAAAGACCATTTTGGGTAGCTTCCTTGGAGGAATCTGGGGCTGCCACCTGGGGTTTTAGGACCTGAAAGCAGAGCTCCAAAGAGTGCAGCAGAGACCTGAGAGGAGTCCTGGGTGGATCCCTTAGGAGAGATTTTCCTGCAAAGCAGGAAAGACCATTTTGGGTAGCTTCCTCGGAGGAATCTGGGGCTGCTACCTGCGACGTTAGGATGCGAAAGAAGAGGTCAAAGCCCTCCAGGAGCTGCCTGGGAGGAGTCTTGGGTGGATGCTGGAGGAGCCATTTTGCAATAAGGGAGGAAACAACCTTTTGGGTAGCTTCCTCGGAGGAATCTGGGGTTGCTACCTGGGATTCTAGGACCTGAAAGCAGAGCTCCGAAGAGTGCAGCAGAGACCTGAGAGGAGTCCTGGGTGGATCCCTTAGGAGAGATTTTCCTGCAAAGGAGAAAAGACCATTTTGGGTAGCTTCCTTGGAGGAGTGTGGGGCTGCTACCTGGGATATTAGGACCCGCGAGCAGAGGTCAAAGCCCTCCAGGAGCTGCCTGGGAGGAGTCTTGGGTGGATGCTGGAGGAGCCATTTTGAATTAAGGGAGGAAACAACCTTTTGGGTAGCTTCCTCGGAGGAATCTGGGGTTGCTACCTGGGATTTTAGGACCTGAAAGCGGAGCTCCGAAGAGATTTTCCTGCAAAGCAGGAAAGACCATTTTGGGTAGCTTCCTTGGAGGAGTCTGGGGCTGCTACCTGGGACCTTAGGATGCAAAAGAAGAGGTCAAAGCCCTCCAGGAGCTGCCTGGGAGGAGTCTTGGGTGGATCCCGGTGGAACGATTTTGCATTAAGGGAGGAAACAACCTTTTGGGTAGCTTCCTCGGAGGAATCTGGGGTTGCTACCTGGGATTGTAGGACCTGAAAGCAGAGCTCCGAAGAGTGCAGCAGAGACCTGAGAGAAGTCCTGGGTGGATCCCTTAGGAGAGAATTTCCTGCAAAGCAGGAAAGACCATTTTGGGTAGCTTCCTCGGAGGAATCTGGGGCTGCTACCTGGGACGTTAGGATGCGAAAGAAGAGGTCAAAGCCCTCCAGGAGCTGCCTGGGAGGAGTCTTGGGTGGATGCTGGAGGAGCCATTTTGAATTAAGGGAGGAAACAACCTTTTGGGTAGCTTCCTCGGAGGAATCTGGGGTTGCTACCTGGGATTGTAGGACCTGAAAGCAGAGCTCCGAAGAGTGCAGCAGAGACCTGAGAGAAGTCCTGGGTGGATCCCTTAGGAGAGATTTTCCTGCAAAGGAGAAAAGACCATTTTGGGTAGCTTCCTTAGAGGAATCTGGGGCTGCTACCTGGGACGTTAGGATGCGAAAGAAGAGGTCAAAGCCCTCCAGGAGCTGCCTGGGAGGAGTCTTGGGTGGATCCTGGTGGAACGATTTTGCATTAAGGGAGGAAACAACCTTTTGGGTAGCTTCCTCGGAGGCATCTGGGGTTGCTACCTGGGATTCTAGGTCCTGAAAGCAGAGCTCCGAAGAGTGCAGCAGAGACCTGAGAGGAGTCCTGGGTGGATCCCTTAGGAGAGATTTTCCTGCAAAGGAGAAAAGACCATTTTGGGTAGCTTCCTTGGAGGAGTGTGGGGCTGCTGCAAGGGATATGAGGACCCGTGAGCAGAGGTCAAAGCCCTCCAGGAGCTGCCTGGGAGGAGTCTTGGGTGGATGCTGGAGGAGCCATTTTGAATTAAGGGAGGAAACAACCTTTTGGGTAGCTTCCTCGGAGGAATCTGGGGTTGCTACCTGGGATTTTAGGACCTGAAAGCGGAGCTCCGAAGAGATTTTCCTGCAAAGCAGGAAAGACCATTTTGGGTAGCTTCCTTGGAGGAGTCTGGGGCTGCTACCTGGCACCTTAGGATGCAAAAGAAGAGGTCAAAGCCCTCCAGGAGCTGCCTGGGAGGAGTCTTGGGTGGATCCCGGTGGAACGATTTTGCATTAAGGGAGGAAACAACCTTTTGGGTAGCTTCCTCGGAGGAATCTGGGGTTGCTACCTGGGATTCTAGGACCTGAAAGCAGAGCTCCGAAGAGTGCAGCAGAGACCTGAGAGAAGTCCTGGGTGGATCCCTTAGGAGAGAATTTCCTGCAAAGCAGGAAAGACCATTTTGGGTAGCTTCCTTGGAGGAGTCTGGGGCTGCTACCTGGGATCTTTGGATGCGAAAGAAGAGGTCAAAGCCCTCCAGGAGCTGCCTGGGAGGAGTCTTGGGTGGATCCCGGTGGAATGATTTTGCAGTAAGGGAGGAAACAACCTTTTGGGTAGCTTCCTCGGAGGAATCTGGGGTTGCTACCTGGGATTGTAGGACCTGAAAGCAGAGCTCCGAAGAGTGCAGCAGAGACCTGAGAGAAGTCCTGGGTGGATCCCTTAGGAGAGATTTTCCTGCAAAGGAGAAAAGACCATTTTGGGTAGCTTCCTTGGAGGAGTGTGGGGCTGCTGCAAGGGATATGAGGACCCGCGAGCAGAGGTCAAAGCCCTCCAGGAGCTGCCTGGGAGGAGTCTTGGGTGGATGCTGGAGGAGCCATTTTGCATTAAGGGAGGAAACAACCTTTTGGGTAGCTTCCTCGGAGGAATCTGGGGTTGCTACCTGGGATTTTAGGACCTGAAAGCGGAGCTCCGAAGAGATTTTCCTGCAAAGCAGGAAAGACCATTTTGGGTAGCTTCCTTGGAGGAATCTGGGGCTGCTACCTGGGATCTTCGGATGCGAAAGAAGAGGTCAAAGCCCTCCAGGAGCTGCCTGGGAGGAGTCTTGGGTGGATCCCAGTGGAACGATTTTGCATTAAGGGAGGAAACAACCTTTTGGGTAGCTTCCTCGGAGGAATCTGGGGTTGCTACCTGGGATTCTAGGTCCTGAAAGCAGAGCTCCGAAGAGTGCAGCAGAGACCTGAGAGGAGTCCTGGGTGGATCCCTTAGGAGAGATTTTCCTGCAAAGCAGGAAAGACCATTTTGGGTAGCTTCCTTGGAGGAATCTGGGGCTGCCACCTGGGGTTTTAGGACCTGAAAGCAGAGCTCCAAAGAGTGCAGCAGAGACCTGAGAGGAGTCCTGGGTGGATCCCTTAGGAGAGATTTTCCTGCAAAGGAGAAAAGACCATTTTGGGTAGCTTCCTTAGAGGAATCTGGGGCTGCTACCTGGACGTTAGGATGCGAAAGAAGAGGTCAAAGCCCTCCAGGAGCTGCCTGGGAGGAGTCTTGGGTGGATGCTGGAGGAGCCATTTTGCATTAAGGGAGGAAACAACCTTTTGGGTAGCTTCCTCGGAGGAATCTGGGGTTGCTACCTGGGATTCTAGGACCTGAAAGCAGAGCTCCGAAGAGTGCAGCAGAGACCTGAGAGGAGTCCTGGGTGGATCCCTTAGGAGAGATTTTCCTGCAAAGGAGAAAAGACCATTTTGGGTAGCTTCCTTGGAGGAGTGTGGGGCTGCTGCCAGGGATATTAGGACCCGCGAGCAGAGGTCAAAGCCCTCCAGGAGCTGCCTGGGAGGAGTCTTGGGTGGATGCTGGAGGAGCCATTTTGCATTAAGGGAGGAAACAACCTTTTGGGTAGCTTCCTCGGAGGAATCTGGGGTTGCTACCTGGGATTCTAGGACCTGAAAGCAGAGCTCCGAAGAGTGCAGCAGAGACCTGAGAGGAGTCCTGGGTGGATCCCTTAGGAGAGATTTTCCTGCAAAGGAGAAAAGACCATTTTGGGTAGCTTCCTTGGAGGAGTGTGGGGCTGCTGCAAGGGATATGAGGACCCGCGAGCAGAGGTCAAAGCCCTCCAGGAGCTGCCTGGGAGGAGTCTTGGGTGGATGCTGGAGGAGCCATTTTGCATTAAGGGAGGAAACAACCTTTTGGGTAGCTTCCTGGGAGGAATCTGGGGTTGCTACCTGGGATTTTAGGACCTGAAAGCGGAGCTCCGAAGAGATTTTCCTGCAAAGCAGGAAAGACCATTTTGGGTAGCTTCCTTGGAGGAGTCTGGGGCTGCTACCTGGGATCTTCGGATGCGAAAGAAGAGGTCAAAGCCCTCCTGGAGCTGCCTGGGAGGAGTCTTGGGTGGATCCCGGTGGAACGATTTTGCATTAAGGGAGGAAACAACCTTTTGGGTAGCTTCCTCGGAGGAATCTGGGGTTGCTACCTGGGATTCTAGGTCCTGAAAGCAGAGCTCCGAAGAGTGCAGCAGAGACCTGAGAGGAGTCCTGGGTGGATCCCTTAGGAGAGATTTTCCTGCAAAGCAGGAAAGACCATTTTGGGTAGCTTCCTCGGAGGAATCTGGGGCTGCTACTTGGGACGTTAGGATGCGAAAGAAGAGGTCAAAGCCCTCCTGGAGCTGCCTGGGAGGAGTCTTGGGTGGATGCTGGAGGAGCCATTTTGCATTAAGGGAGGAAACAACCTTTTGGGTAGCTTCCTCGGAGGAATCTGGGGTTGCTACCTGGGATTCTAGGTCCTGAAAGCAGAGCTCCGAAGAGTGCAGCAGAGACCTGAGAGGAGTCCTGGGTGGATCCCTTAGGAGAGATTTTCCTGCAAAGGAGAAAAGACCATTTTGGGTAGCTTCCTTGGAGGAGTGTGGGGCTGCCACCTGGGGTTTTAGGACCTGAAAGCAGAGCTCCAAAGAGTGCAGCAGAGACCTGAGAGGAGTCCTGGGTGGATCCCTTAGGAGAGATTTTCCTGCAAAGCAGGAAAGACCATTTTGGGTAGCTTCCTCGGAGGAATCTGGGGCTGCTACCTGGGACGTTAGGATGCGAAAGAAGAGGTCAAAGCCCTCCAGGAGCTGCCTGGGAGGAGTCTTGGGTGGATGCTGGAGGAGCCATTTTGCAATAAGGGAGGAAACAACCTTTTGGGTAGCTTCCTGGGAGGAATCTGGGGTTGCTACCTGGGATTCTAGGTCCTGAAAGCAGAGCTCCGAAGAGTGCAGCAGAGACCTGAGAGGAGTCCTGGGTGGATCCCTTAGGAGAGATTTTCCTGCAAAGGAGAAAAGACCATTTTGGGTAGCTTCCTTGGAGGAGTGTGGGGCTGCTACCTGGGATATTAGGACCCGCGAGCAGAGGTCAAAGCCCTCCAGGAGCTGCCTGGGAGGAGTCTTGGGTGGATGCTGGAGGAGCCATTTTGCATTAAGGGAGGAAACCACCTTTTGGGTAGCTTCCTGGGAGGAATCTGGGGTTGCTACCTGGGATTTTAGGACCTGAAAGCGGAGCTCCGAAGAGATTTTCCTGCAAAGCAGGAAAGACCATTTTGGGTAGCTTCCTTGGAGGAGTCTGGGGCTGCTACCTGGGATCTTCGGATGCGAAAGAAGAGGTCAAAGCCCTCCTGGAGCTGCCTGGGAGGAGTCTTGGGTGGATCCCGGTGGAACGATTTTGCATTAAGGGAGGAAACAACCTTTTGGGTAGCTTCCTCGGAGGAATCTGGGGTTGCTACCTGGGATTCTAGGTCCTGAAAGCAGAGCTCCGAAGAGTGCAGCAGAGACCTGAGAGGAGTCCTGGGTGGATCCCTTAGGAGAGATTTTCCTGCAAAGCAGGAAAGACCATTTTGGGTAGCTTCCTTGGAGGAATCTGGGGCTGCCACCTGGGGTTTTAGGACCTGAAAGCAGAGCTCCAAAGAGTGCAGCAGAGACCTGAGAGGAGTCCTGGGTGGATCCCTTAGGAGAGATTTTCCTGCAAAGGAGAAAAGACCATTTTGGGTAGCTTCCTTAGAGGAATCTGGGGCTGCTACCTGGACGTTAGGATGCGAAAGAAGAGGTCAAAGCCCTCCAGGAGCTGCCTGGGAGGAGTCTTGGGTGGATGCTGGAGGAGCCATTTTGCATTAAGGGAGGAAACAACCTTTTGGGTAGCTTCCTCGGAGGAATCTGGGGTTGCTACCTGGGATTCTAGGTCCTGAAAGCAGAGCTCCGAAGAGTGCAGCAGAGACCTGAGAGGAGTCCTGGGTGGATCCCTTAGGAGAGATTTTCCTGCAAAGGAGAAAAGACCATTTTGGGTAGCTTCCTTGAGGAGTGTGGGGCTGCTGCAAGGGATATGAGGACCCGCGAGCAGAGGTCAAAGCCCTCCAGGAGCTGCCTGGGAGGAGTCTTGGGTGGATGCTGGAGGAGCCATTTTGCATTAAGGGAGGAAACAACCTTTTGGGTAGCTTCCTGGGAGGAATCTGGGGTTGCTACCTGGGATTTTAGGACCTGAAAGCGGAGCTCCGAAGAGATTTTCCTGCAAAGCAGGAAGGACCATTTTGGGTAGCTTCCTTGGAGGAGTCTGGGGCTGCTACCTGGGATCTTCGGATGCGAAAGAAGAGGTCAAAGCCCTCCAGGAGCTGCCTGGGAGGAGTCTTGGGTGGATCCCGGTGGAACGATTTTGCATTAAGGGAGGAAACAACCTTTTGGGTAGCTTCCTCGGAGGCATCTGGGGTTGCTACCTGGGATTCTAGGTCCTGAAAGCAGAGCTCCGAAGAGTGCAGCAGAGACCTGAGAGGAGTCCTGGGTGGATCCCTTAGGAGAGATTTTCCTGCAAAGCAGGAAAGACCATTTTGGGTAGCTTCCTCGGAGGAATCTGGGGCTGCTACCTGCGACGTTAGGATGCGAAAGAAGAGGTCAAAGCCCTCCTGGAGCTGCCTGGGAGGAGTCTTGGGTGGATGCTGGAGGAGCCATTTTGCATTAAGGGAGGAAACAACCTTTTGGGTAGCTTCCTCGGAGGAATCTGGGGTTGCTACCTGGGATTCTAGGACCTGAAAGCAGACCTCCGAAGAGTGCAGCAGAGACCTGAGAGGAGTCCTGGGTGGATCCCTTAGGAGAGATTTTCCTGCAAAGGAGAAAAGACCATTTTGGGTAGCTTCCTTGGAGGAGTGTGTGGCTGCTGCCAGGGATATTAGGACCCGCGAGCAGAGGTCAAAGCCCTCCAGGAGCTGCCTGGGAGGAGTCTTGGGTGGATGCTGGAGGAGCCATTTTGCATTAAGGGAGGAAACAACCTTTTGGGTAGCTTCCTCGGAGGAATCTGGGGTTGCTACCTGGGATTGTAGGACCTGAAAGCAGAGCTCCGAAGAGTGCAGCAGAGACCTGAGAGGAGTCCTGGGTGGATCCCTTAGGAGAGATTTTCCTGCAAAGGAGAAAAGACCATTTTGGGTAGCTTCCTTGGAGGAGTGTGGGGCTGCTACCTGGGATATTAGGACCCGCGAGCAGAGGTCAAAGCCCTCCAGGAGCTGCCTGGGAGGAGTCTTGGGTGGATGCTGGAGGAGCCATTTTGCATTAAGGGAGGAAACCACCTTTTGGGTAGCTTCCTGGGAGGAATCTGGGGTTGCTACCTGGGATTCTAGGACCTGAAAGCGGAGCTCCGAAGAGATTTTCCTGCAAAGCAGGAAAGACCATTTTGGGTAGCTTCCTTGGAGGAGTCTGGGGCTGCTACCTGGGATCTTCGGATGCGAAAGAAGAGGTCAAAGCCCTCCTGGAGCTGCCTGGGAGGAGTCTTGGGTGGATCCCGGTGGAACGATTTTGCATTAAGGGAGGAAACAACCTTTTGGGTAGCTTCCTCGGAGGAATCTGGGGTTGCTACCTGGGATTCTAGGTCCTGAAAGCAGAGCTCCGAAGAGTGCAGCAGAGACCTGAGAGGAGTCCTGGGTGGATCCCTTAGGAGAGATTTTCCTGCAAAGCAGGAAAGACCATTTTGGGTAGCTTCCTCGGAGGAATCTGGGGCTGCTACCTGGGACGTTAGGATGCGAAAGAAGAGGTCAAAGCCCTCCAGGAGCTGCCTGGGAGGAGTCTTGGGTGGATGCTGGAGGAGCCATTTTGCATTAAGGGAGGAAACAACCTTTTGGGTAGCTTCCTCGGAGGAATCTGGGGTTGCTACCTGGGATTCTAGGTCCTGAAAGCAGACCTCCGAAGAGTGCAGCAGAGACCTGAGAGGAGTCCTGGGTGGATCCCTTAGGAGAGATATTCCTGCAAAGCAGGAAAGACCATTTTGGGTAGCTTCCTTGGAGGAGTGTGGGGCTGCTGCAAGGGATATGAGGACCCGCGAGCAGAGGTCAAAGCCCTCCAGGAGCTGCCTGGGAGGAGTCTTGGGTGGATGCTGGAGGAGCCATTTTGCATTAAGGGAGGAAACAACCTTTTGGGTAGCTTCCTCGGAGGAATCTGGGGTTGCTACCTGGGATTTTAGGACCTGAAAGCGGAGCTCCGAAGAGATTTTCCTGCAAAGCAGGAAAGACCATTTTGGGTAGCTTCCTTGGAGGAGTCTGGGGCTGCTACCTGGGATCTTCGGATGCGAAAGAAGAGGTCAAAGCCCTCCAGGAGCTGCCTGGGAGGAGTCTTGGGTGGATCCCGGTGGAACGATTTTGCATTAAGGGAGGAAACAACCTTTTGGGTAGCCTCCTCGGAGGAATCTGGGGTTGCTACCTGGGATTCTAGGTCCTGAAAGCAGAGCTCCGAAGAGTGCAGCAGAGACCTGAGAGGAGTCCTGGGTGGATCCCTTAGGAGAGATTTTCCTGCAAAGGAGAAAAGACCATTTTGGGTAGCTTCCTTGGAGGAATCTGGGGCTGCCACCTGGGGTTTTAGGACCTGAAAGCAGAGCTCCAAAGAGTGCAGCAGAGACCTGAGAGGAATCCTGGGTGGATCCCTTAGGAGAGATTTTCCTGCAAAGCAGGAAAGACCATTTTGGGTAGCTTCCTCGGAGGAATCTGAGGCTGCTACCTGCGACGTTAGGATGCGAAAGAAGAGGTCAAAGCCCTCCAGGAGCTGCCTGGGAGGAGTCTTGGGTGGATGCTGGAGGAGCCATTTTGCAATAAGGGAGGAAACAACCTTTTGGGTAGCTTCCTCGGAGGAATCTGGGGTTGCTACCTGGGATTCTAGGACCTGAAAGCAGAGCTCCGAAGAGTGCAGCAGAGACCTGAGAGGAGTCCTGGGTGGATCCCTTAGGAGAGATTTTCCTGCAAAGGAGAAAAGACCATTTTGGGTAGCTTCCTTGGAGGAGTCTGGGGCTGCTACCTGGGATATTAGGACCCGCGAGCAGAGGTCAAAGCCCTCCAGGAGCTGCCTGGGAGCAGTCTTGGGTGGATGCTGGAGGAGCCATTTTGCATTAAGGGAGGAAACAACCTTTTGGGTAGCTTCCTCGGAGGAATCTGGGGTTGCTACCTGGGATTTTAGGACCTGAAAACGGAGCTCCGAAGAGATTTTCCTGCAAAGCAGGAAAGACCATTTTGGGTAGCTTCCTTGGAGGAGTCTGGGGCTGCTACCTGGCACCTTAGGATGCGAAAGAAGAGGTCAAAGCCCTCCTGGAGCTGCCTGGGAGGAGTCTTGGGTGGATCCCGGTGGAACGATTTTGCATTAAGGGAGGAAACAACCTTTTGGGTAGCTTCCTCGGAGGAATCTGGGGTTGCTACCTGGGATTCTAGGACCTGAAAGCAGAGCTCCGAAGAGTGCAGCAGAGACCTGAGAGAAGTCCTGGGTGGATCCCTTAGGAGAGAATTTCCTGCAAAGCAGGAAAGACCATTTTGGGTAGCTTCCTCGGAGGAATCTGGGGCTGCTACCTGGGACGTTAGGATGCGAAAGAAGAGGTCAAAGCCCTCCAGGAGCTGCCTGGGAGGAGTCTTGGGTGGATGCTGGAGGAGCCATTTTGCATTAAGGGAGGAAACAACCTTTTGGGTAGCTTCCTCGGAGGAATCTGGGGTTGCTACCTGGGATTCTAGGACCTGAAAGCAGAGCTCCGAAGAGTGCAGCAGAGACCTGAGAGAAGTCCTGGGTGGATCCCTTAGGAGAGATTTTCCTGCAAAGGAGAAAAGACCATTTTGGGTAGCTTCCTTAGAGGAATCTGGGGCTGCTACCTGGGACGTTAGGATGCGAAAGAAGAGGTCAAAGCCCTCCAGGAGCTGCCTGGGAGGAGTCTTGGGTGGATCCCGGTGGAACGATTTTGCATTAAGGGAGGAAACAACCTTTTGGGTAGCTTCCTCGGAGGAATCTGGGGTTGCTACCTGGGATTCTAGGTCCTGAAAGCAGAGCTCCGAAGAGTGCAGCAGAGACCTGAGAGGAGTCCTGGGTGGATCCCTTAGGAGAGATTTTCCTGCAAAGCAGGAAAGACCATTTTGGGTAGCTTCCTTGGAGGAATCTGGGGCTGCCACCTGGGGTTTTAGGACCTGAAAGCAGAGCTCCAAAGAGTGCAGCAGAGACCTGAGAGGAGTCCTGGGTGGATCCCTTAGGAGAGATTTTCCTGCAAAGGAGAAAAGACCATTTTGGGTAGCTTCCTTAGAGGAATCTGGGGCTGCTACCTGGGACGTTAGGATGCGAAAGAAGAGGTCAAAGCCCTCCAGGAGCTGCCTGGGAGGAGTCTTGGGTGGATGCTGGAGGAGCCATTTTGCAATAAGGGAGGAAACAACCTTTTGGGTAGCTTCCTCGGAGGAATCTGGGGTTGCTACCTGGGATTCTAGGACCTGAAAGCAGAGCTCCGAAGAGTGCAGCAGAGACCTGAGAGGAGTCCTGGGTGGATCCCTTAGGAGAGATTTTCCTGCAAAGGAGAAAAGACCATTTTGGGTAGCTTCCTTGGAGGAGTGTGTGGCTGCTACCTGGGATATTAGGACCCGCGAGCAGAGGTCAAAGCCCTCCAGGAGCTGCCTGGGAGGAGTCTTGGGTGGATGCTGGAGGAGCCATTTTGCATTAAGGGAGGAAACAACCTTTTGGGTAGCTTCCTGGGAGGAATCTGGGGTTGCTACCTGGGATTTTAGGACCTGAAAGCGGAGCTCCGAAGAGATTTTCCTGCAAAGCAGGAAAGACCATTTTGGGTAGCTTCCTTGGAGGAGTCTGGGGCTGCTACCTGGGATCTTCGGATGCGAAAGAAGAGGTCAAAGCCCTCCAGGAGCTGCCTGGGAGGAGTCTTGGGTGGATCCCGGTGGAACGATTTTGCATTAAGGGAGGAAACAACCTTTTGGGTAGCTTCCTCGGAGGAATCTGGGGTTGCTACCTGGGATTCTAGGACCTGAAAGCAGAGCTCCGAAGAGTGCAGCAGAGACCTGAGAGAAGTCCTGGGTGGATCCCTTAGGAGAGATTTTCCTGCAAAGGAGAAAAGACCATTTTGGGTAGCTTCCTTAGAGGAATCTGGGGCTGCTACCTGGGACGTTAGGATGCGAAAGAAGAGGTCAAAGCCCTCCAGGAGCTGCCTGGGAGGAGCCTTGGGTGGATCCCGGTGGAACGATTTTGCATTAAGGGAGGAAACAACCTTTTGGGTAGCTTCCTCGGAGGAATCTGGGGTTGCTACCTGGGATTCTAGGACCTGAAAGCAGAGCTCCGAAGAGTGCAGCAGAGACCTGAGAGGAGTCCTGGGTGGATCCCTTAGGAGAGATTTTCCTGCAAAGGAGAAAAGACCATTTTGGGTAGCTTCCTTGGAGGAGTCTGTGGCTGCTACCTGGGACCTTAGGATGCAAAAGAAGAGGTCAAAGCCCTCCTGGAGCTGCCTGGGAGGAGTCTTGGGTGGATCCCGGTGGAACGATTTTGCATTAAGGGAGGAAACAACCTTTTGGGTAGCTTCCTCGGAGGAATCTGGGGTTGCTACCTGGGATTCTAGGACCTGAAAGCAGAGCTCCGAAGAGTGCAGCAGAGACCTGAGAGAAGTCCTGGGTGGATCCCTTAGGAGAGAATTTCCTGCAAAGCAGGAAAGACCATTTTGGGTAGCTTCCTTGGAGGAGTGTGGGGCTGCTACCTGGGATATTAGGACCCGCGAGCAAAGGTCAAAGCCCTCCAGGAGCTGCCTGGGAGGAGTCTTGGGTGGATGCTGGAGGAGCCATTTTGCAATAAGGGAGGAAACAACCTTTTGGGTAGCTTCCTGGGAGGAATCTGGGGTTGCTACCTGGGATTTTAGGACCTGAAAGCGGAGCTCCGAAGAGATTTTCCTGCAAAGCAGGAAAGACCATTTTGGGTAGCTTCCTTGGAGGAGTCTGGGGCTGCTACCTGGGATCTTCGGATGCGAAAGAAGAGGTCAAAGCCCTCCAGGAGCTGCCTGGGAGGAGTCTTGGGTGGATCCCGGTGGAACGATTTTGCATTAAGGGAGGAAACAACCTTTTGGGTAGCTTCCTCGGAGGAATCTGGGGTTGCTACCTGGGATTCTAGGACCTGAAAGCAGAGCTCCGAAGAGTGCAGCAGAGACCTGAGAGGAGTCCTGGGTGGATCCCTTAGGAGAGATTTTCCTGCAAAGGAGAAAAGACCATTTTGGGTAGCTTCCTTGGAGGAGTGTGGGGCTGCTGCAAGGGATATTAGGACCCGCGAGCAGAGGTCAAAGCCCTCCAGGAGCTGCCTGGGAGGAGTCTTGGGTGGATGCTGGAGGAGCCATTTTGCAATAAGGGAGGAAACAACCTTTTGGGTAGCTTCCTGGGAGGAATCTGGGGTTGCTACCTGGGATTTTAGGACCTGAAAGCGGAGCTCCGAAGAGATTTTCCTGCAAAGCAGGAAAGACCATTTTGGGTAGCTTCCTTGGAGGAGTCTGGGGCTGCTACCTGGGATCTTCGGATGCGAAAGAAGAGGTCAAAGCCCTCCTGGAGCTGCCTGGGAGGAGTCTTGGGTGGATCCCGGTGGAACGATTTTGCATTAAGGGAGGAAACAACCTTTTGGGTAGCTTCCTCGGAGGAATCTGGGGTTGCTACCTGGGATTCTAGGTCCTGAAAGCAGAGCTCCGAAGAGTGCAGCAGAGACCTGAGAGGAGTCCTGGGTGGATCCCTTAGGAGAGATTTTCCTGCAAAGCAGGAAAGACCATTTTGGGTAGCTTCCTCGGAGGAATCTGGGGCTGCTACCTGGGACGTTAGGATGCGAAAGAAGAGGTCAAAGCCCTCCTGGAGCTGCCTGGGAGGAGTCTTGGGTGGATGCTGGAGGAGCCATTTTGCATTAAGGGAGGAAACAACCTTTTGGGTAGCTTCCTCGGAGGAATCTGGGGTTGCTACCTGGGATTCTAGGTCCTGAAAGCAGAGCTCCGAAGAGTGCAGCAGAGACCTGAGAGGAGTCCTGGGTGGATCCCTTAGGAGAGATTTTCCTGCAAAGGAGAAAAGACCATTTTGGGTAGCTTCCTTGGAGGAGTGTGGGGCTGCTGCAAGGGATATTAGGACCCGCGAGCAGAGGTCAAAGCCCTCCAGGAGCTGCCTGGGAGGAGTCTTGGGTGGATGCTGGAGGAGCCATTTTGCATTAAGGGAGGAAACAACCTTTTGGGTAGCTTCCTCGGAGGAATCTGGGGTTTCTACCTGGGATTTTAGGACCTGAAAGCGGAGCTCCGAAGAGATTTTCCTGCAAAGCAGGAAAGACCATTTTGGGTAGCTTCCTTGGAGGTGTCTGGGGCTGCTACCTGGGATCTTCGGATGCGAAAGAAGAGGTCAAAGCCCTCCAGGAGCTGCCTGGGAGGAGTCTTGGGTGGATCCGGAAGGAGCCATTTTGCATTAAGGGAGGAAACAACCTTTTGGGTAGCTTCCTCGGAGGAATCTGGGGTTGCTACCTGGGATTGTAGGACCTGAAAGCAGAGCTCCGAAGAGTGCAGCAGAGACCTGAGAGAAGTCCTGTGTGGATCCCTTAGGAGAGATTTTCCTGCAAAGCAGGAAAGACCATTTTGGGTAGCTTCCTCGGAGGAATCTGGGGCTGCTACCTGGGACGTTAGGATGCGAAAGAAGAGGTCAAAGCCCTCCAGGAGCTGCCTGGGAGTAGTCTTGGGTGGATGCTGGAGGAGCCATTTTGCAATAAGGGAGGAAACAACCTTTTGGGTAGCTTCCTCGGAGGAATCTGGGGTTGCTACCTGGGATTCTAGGACCTGAAAGCAGAGCTCCGAAGAGTGCAGCAGAGACCTGAGAGAAGTCCTGGGTGGATCCCTTAGGAGAGATTTTCCTGCAAAGGAGAAAAGACCATTTTGGGTAGCTTCCTTGGAGGAGTGTGGGGCTGCTGCAAGGGACATGAGGACCCGCGAGCAGAGGTCAAAGCCCTCCAGGAGCTGCCTGGGAGGAGTCTTGGGTGGATGCTGGAGGAGCCATTTTGCATTAAGGGAGGAAACAACCTTTTGGGTAGCTTCCTCGGAGGAATCTGGGGTTGCTACCTGGGATTCTAGGTCCTGAAAGCAGAGCTCCGAAGAGTGCAGCAGAGACCTGAGAGGAGTCCTGGGTGGATCCCTTAGGAGAGATTTTCCTGCAAAGGAGAAAAGACCATTTTGGGTAGCTTCCTTGGAGGAGTGTGGGGCTGCTGCAAGGGATATTAGGACCCGCGAGCAGAGGTCAAAGCCCTCCAGGAGCTGCCTGGGAGGAGTCTTGGGTGGATGCTGGAGGAGCCATTTTGCATTAAGGGAGGAAACAACCTTTTGGGTAGCTTCCTGGGAGGAATCTGGGGTTTCTACCTGGGATTTTAGGACCTGAAAGCGGAGCTCCGAGGAGATTTTCCTGCAAAGCAGGAAAGACCATTTTGGGTAGCTTCCTTGGAGGTGTCTGGGGCTGCTACCTGGGATCTTCGGATGCGAAAGAAGAGGTCAAAGCCCTCCAGGAGCTGCCTGGGAGGAGTCTTGGGTGGATCCGGAAGGAGCCATTTTGCATTAAGGGACGAAACAACCTTTTGGGTAGCTTCCTCGGAGGAATCTGGGGTTGCTACCTGGGATTGTAGGACCTGAAAGCAGAGCTCCGAAGAGTGCAGCAGAGACCTGAGAGAAGTCCTGTGTGGATCCCTTAGGAGAGATTTTCCTGCAAAGCAGGAAAGACCATTTTGGGTAGCTTCCTCGGAGGAATCTGGGGCTGCTACCTGGGACGTTAGGATGCGAAAGAAGAGGTCAAAGCCCTCCAGGAGCTGCCTGGGAGTAGTCTTGGGTGGATGCTGGAGGAGCCATTTTGAATTAAGGGAGGAAACAACCTTTTGGGTAGCTTCCTCGGAGGAATCTGGGGTTGCTACCTGGGATTTTAGGACCTGAAAGCAGAGCTCCAAAGAGTGCAGCAGAGACCTGAGAGGAGTCCTGGGTGGATCGCTTAGGAGAGATTTTCCTGCAAAGGAGAAAAGACCATTTTGGGTAGCTTCCTTAGAGGAATCTGGGGCTGCTACCTGGGACGTTAGGATGCGAAAGAAGAGGTCAAAGCCCTCCAGGAGCTGCCTGGGAGGAGTCTTGGGTGGATGCTGGAGGAGCCATTTTGCAATAAGGGAGGAAACAACCTTTTGGGTAGCTTCCTGGGAGGAATCTGGGGTTGCTACCTGGGATTCTAGGTCCTGAAAGCAGAGCTCCGAAGAGTGCAGCAGAGACCTGAGAGAAGTCCTGGGTGGATCCCTTAGGAGAGATTTTCCTGCAAAGGAGAAAAGACCATTTTGGGTAGCTTCCTTGGAGGAGTGTGGGGCTGCTACCTGGGATATTAGGACCCGCGAGCAGAGGTCAAAGCCCTCCAGGAGCTGCCTGGGAGGAGTCTTGGGTGGATGCTGGAGGAGCCATTTTGCATTAAGGGAGGAAACAACCTTTTGGGTAGCTTCCTCGGAGGAATCTGGGGTTGCTACCTGGGATTTTAGGACCTGAAAGCGGAGCTCCGAAGAGATTTTCCTGCAAAGCAGGAAAGACCATTTTGGGTAGCTTCCTTGGAGGAGTCTGGGGCTGCTACCTGGGACCTTAGGATGCAAAAGAAGAGGTCAAAGCCCTCCTGGAGCTGCCTGGGAGGAGTCTTGGGTGGATCCCGGTGGAACGATTTTGCATTAAGGGAGGAAACAACCTTTTGGGTAGCTTCCTCGGAGGAATCTGGGGTTGCTACCTGGGATTGTAGGACCTGAAAGCAGAGCTCCGAAGAGTGCAGCAGAGACCTGAGAGAAGTCCTGGGTGGATCCCTTAGGAGAGATTTTCCTGCAAAGCAGGAAAGACCATTTTGGGTAGCTTCCTCGGAGGAATCTGGAGCTGCTACCTGGGACGTTAGGATGCGAAAGAAGAGGTCAAAGCCCTCCAGGAGCTGCCTGGGAGGAGTCTTGGGTGGATGCTGGAGGAGCCATTTTGAATTAAGGGAGGAAACAACCTTTTGGGTAGCTTCCTCGGAGGAATCTGGGGTTGCTACCTGGGATTCTAGGACCTGAAAGCAGAGCTCCGAAGAGTGCAGCAGAGACCTGAGAGAAGTCCTGGGTGGATCCCTTAGGAGAGATTTTCCTGCAAAGGAGAAAAGACCATTTTGGGTAGCTTCCTTAGAGGAATCTGGGGCTGCTACCTGGGACGTTAGGATGCGAAAGAAGAGGTCAAAGCCCTCCAGGAGCTGCCTGGGAGGAGTCTTGGGTGGATCCCGGTGGAACGATTTCGCATTAAGGGAGGAAACAACCTTTTGGGTAGCTTCCTCGGAGGAATCTGGGGTTGCTACCTGGGATTCTAGGACCTGAAAGCAGAGCTCCGAAGAGTGCAGCAGAGACCTGAGAGGAGTCCTGGGTGGATCCCTTAGGAGAGATTTTCCTGCAAAGGAGAAAAGACCATTTTAGGTAGCTTCCTTGGAGGAGTGTGGGGCTGCTGCCAGGGATATTAGGACCCGCGAGCAGAGGTCAAAGCCCTCCAGGAGCTGCCTGGGAGGAGTCTTGGGTGGATGCTGGAGGAGCCATTTTGCATTAAGGGAGGAAACAACCTTTTGGGTAGCTTCCTCGGAGGAATCTGGGGTTGCTACCTGGGATTTTAGGACCTGAAAGCGGAGCTCCGAAGAGATTTTCCTGCAAAGCAGGAAAGACCATTTTGGGTAGCTTCCTTGGAGGAATCTGGGGCTGCTACCTGGGATCTTCGGATGCGAAAGAAGAGGTCAAAGCCCTCCAGGAGCTGCCTGGGAGGAGTCTTGGGTGGATCCCGGTGGAACGATTTTGCATTAAGGGAGGAAACAACCTTTTGGGTAGCTTCCTCGGAGGAATCTGGGGTTGCTACCTGGGATTCTAGGTCCTGAAAGCAGAGCTCCGAAGAGTGCAGCAGAGACCTGAGAGGAGTCCTGGGTGGATCCCTTAGGAGAGATTTTCCTGCAAAGCAGGAAAGACCATTTTGGGTAGCTTCCTTGGAGGAATCTGGGGCTGCCACCTGGGGTTTTAGGACCTGAAAGCAGAGCTCCAAAGAGTGCAGCAGAGACCTGAGAGGAGTCCTGGGTGGATCGCTTAGGAGAGATTTTCCTGCAAAGGAGAAAAGACCATTTTGGGTAGCTTCCTTAGAGGAATCTGGGGCTGCTACCTGGGATGTTAGGATGCGAAAGAAGAGGTCAAAGCCCTCCAGGAGCTGCCTGGGAGGAGTCTTGGGTGGATGCTGGAGGAGCCATTTTGCATTAAGGGAGGAAACAACCTTTTGGGTAGGTTCCTCGGAGGAATCTGGGGTTGCTACCTGGGATTCTAGGTCCTGAAAGCAGAGCTCCGAAGAGTGCAGCAGAGACCTGAGAGGAGTCCTGGGTGGATCCCTTAGGAGAGATTTTCCTGCAAAGGAGAAAAGACCATTTTGGGTAGCTTCCTTGGAGGAGTGTGGGGCTGCTACCTGGGATATTAGGACCCGCGAGCAGAGGTCAAAGCCCTCCAGGAGCTGCCTGGGAGGAGTCTTGGGTGGATGCTGGAGGAGCCATTTTGCATTAAGGGAGGAAACAACCTTTTGGGTAGCTTCCTCGGAGGAATCTGGGGTTGCTACCTGGGATTTTAGGACCTGAAAGCGGAGCTCCGAAGAGATTTTCCTGCAAAGCAGGAAAGACCATTTTGGGTAGCTTCCTTGGAGGAGTCTGGGGCTGCTACCTGGGATCTTCGGATGCGAAAGAAGAGGTCAAAGCCCTCCAGGAGCTGCCTGGGAGGAGTCTTGGGTGGATCCCGGTGGAACGATTTTGCATTAAGGGAGGAAACAACCTTTTGGGTAGCTTCCTCGGAGGAATCTGGGGTTGCTACCTGGGATTCTAGGTCCTGAAAGCAGAGCTCCGAAGAGTGCAGCAGAGACCTGAGAGAAGTCCTGGGTGGATCCCTTAGGAGAGATTTTCCTGCAAAGGAGAAAAGACCATTTTGGGTAGCTTCCTCGGAGGAATCTGGGGCTGCTACCTGGGACGTTAGGATGCGAAAGAAGAGGTCAAAGCCCTCCTGGAGCTGCCTGGGAGGAGTCTTGGGTGGATGCTGGAGGAGCCATTTTGAATTAAGGGAGGAAACAACCTTTTGGGTAGCTTCATCGGAGGAATCTGGGGTTGCTACCTGGGATTCTAGGACCTGAAAGCAGAGCTCCGAAGAGTGCAGCAGAGACCTGAGAGAAGTCCTGGGTGGATCCCTTAGGAGAGATTTTCCTGCAAAGGAGAAAAGACCATTTTGGGTAGCTTCCTTAGAGGAATCTGGGGCTGCTACCTGGGACGTTAGGATGCGAAAGAAGAGGTCAAAGCCCTCCAGGAGCTGCCTGGGAGGAGTCTTGGGTGGATCCCGGTGGAACGATTTTGCATTAAGGGAGGAAACAACCTTTTGGGTAGCTTCCTCGGAGGCATCTGGGGTTGCTACCTGGGATTCTAGGACCTGAAAGCAGAGCTCCGAAGAGTGCAGCAGAGACCTGAGAGGAGTCCTGGGTGGATCCCTTAGGAGAGATTTTCCTGCAAAGGAGAAAAGACCATTTCGGGTAACTTCTTTGGAGGAATCTGGGGTTGCCACCTGGGGTTTTAGGACTTGAAAGCAGAGCTCTGAAGAGTGCAGCAGACACCTGAGAGGAGTCCTGGGTGGATCCCTTAGGAGAGATTTTCTTGCAAAGCAGGAAAGACCATTTTGGGTAGCTTCCTTGGAGGAGTCTGGGGCTGCTACCTGGGATATTAGGACCCGCGAGCAGAGGTCAAAGCCCTCCAGGAGCTGCCTGGGAGCAGTCTTGGGTGGATGCTGGAGGAGCCATTTTGCAATAAGGGAGGAAACAACATTTTGGGTAGCTTCCTCGGAGGAATCTGGGGTTGCTACCTGGGATTCTAGGACCTGAAAGCAGAGCTCCGAAGAGTGCAGCAGAGACCTGAGAGGAGTCCTGGGTGGATCCCTTAGGAGAGATTTTCCTGCAAAGGAGAAAAGACCATTTTGGGTAGCTTCCTTGGAGGAGTCTGGGGCTGCTACCTGGGATATTAGGACCCGCGAGCAGAGGTCAAAGCCCTCCAGGAGCTGCCTGGGAGCAGTCTTGGGTGGATGCTGGAGGAGCCATTTTGCATTAAGGGAGGAAACAACCTTTTGGGTAGCTTCCTCAGAGGAATCTGGGGTTGCTACCTGGGATTTTAGGACCTGAAAGCGGAGCTCCAAAGAGATTTTCCTGCAAAGCAGGAAAGACCATTTTGGGTAGCTTCCTTGGAGGAGTCTGGGGCTGCTACCTGGCACCTTAGGATGCGAAAGAAGAGGTCAAAGCCCTCCAGGAGCTGCCTGGGAGGAGTCTTGGGTGGATCCCGGTGGAACGATTTTGCATTAAGGGAGGAAACAACCTTTTGGGTAGCTTCCTCGGAGGAATCTGGGGTTGCTACCTGGGATTCTAGGACCTGAAAGCAGAGCTCCGAAGAGTGCAGCAGAGACCTGAGAGAAGTCCTGGGTGGATCCCTTAGGAGAGATTTTCCTGCAAAGGAGAAAAGACCATTTTGGGTAGCTTCCTCGGAGGAATCTGGGGCTGCTACCTGGGACGTTAGGATGCGAAAGAAGAGGTCAAAGCCCTCCTGGAGCTGCCTGGGAGGAGTCTTGGGTGGATGCTGGAGGAGCCATTTTGAATTAAGGGAGGAAACAACATTTTGGGTAGCTTCCTCGGAGGAATCTGGGGTTGCTACCTGGGATTCTAGGACCTGAAAGCAGAGCTCTGAAGAGTGCAGCAGAGACCTGAGAGAAGTCCTGGGTGGATCCCTTAGGAGAGATTTTCCTGCAAAGGAGAAAAGACCATTTTGGGTAGCTTCCTTAGAGGAATCTGGGGCTGCTACCTGGGACGTTAGGATGCGAAAGAAGAGGTCAAAGCCCTCCAGGAGCTGCCTGGGAGGAGTCTTGGGTGGATCCCGGTGGAACGATTTTGCATTAAGGGAGGAAACAACCTTTTGGGTAGCTTCCTCGGAGGCATCTGGGGTTGCTACCTGGGATTCTAGGACCTGAAAGCAGAGCTCCGAAGAGTGCAGCAGAGACCTGAGAGGAGTCCTGGGTGGATCCCTTAGGAGAGATTTTCCTGCAAAGGAGAAAAGACCATTTCGGGTAACTTCTTTGGAGGAATCTGGGGTTGCCACCTGGGGTTTTAGGACTTGAAAGCAGAGCTCTGAAGAGTGCAGCAGACACCTGAGAGGAGTCCTGGGTGGATCCCTTAGGAGAGATTTTCTTGCAAAGCAGGAAAGACCATTTTGGGTAGCTTCCTCGGAGGAATCTGGGGCTGCTACCTGGGACGTTAGGATGCGAAAGAAGAAGTCAAAGCCCTCCAGGAGCTGCCTGGGAGGAGTCTTGGGTGGATGCTGGAGGAGCCATTTTGCATTAAGGGAGGAAACAACCTTTTGGGTAGCTTCCTCGGAGGAATCTGGGGTTGCTACCTGCGGTTTTAGGACCTGAAAGCAGAGCTCCGAAGAGTGCAGCAGAGACCTGAGAGGAGTCCTGGGTGGATCCCTTAGGAGAGATTTTCCTGCAAAGGAGAAAAGACCATTTTGGGTAGCTTCCTTGGAGGAGTGTGGGGCTGCTGCCAGGGATATTAGGACCCGCGAGCAGAGGTCAAAGCCCTCCAGGAGCTGCCTGGGAGGAGTCTTGGGTGGATGCTGGAGGAGCCATTTTGCATTAAGGGAGGAAACAACCTTTTGGGTAGCTTCCTCAGAGGAATCTGGGGTTGCTACCTGGGATTTTAGGACCTGAAAGCGGAGCTCCAAAGAGATTTTCCTGCAAAGCAGGAAAGACCATTTTGGGTAGCTTCCTCGGAGGAATCTGGGGCTGCTACCTGGGATCTTCGGATGCGAAAGAAGAGGTCAAAGCCCTCCAGGAGCTGCCTGGGAGGAGTCTTGGGTGGATCCCGGTGGAACGATTTTGCATTAAGGGAGGAAACAACCTTTTGGGTAGCTTCCTCGGAGGAATCTGGGGTTGCTACCTGGGATTGTAGGACCTGAAAGCAGAGCTCCGAAGAGTGCAGCAGAGACCTGAGAGGAGTCCTGGGTGGATCCCTTAGGAGAGATTTTCCTGCAAAGCAGGAAAGACCATTTTGGGTAGCTTCCTTGGAGGAATCTGGGGCTGCTACCTGGGACGTTAGGATGCGAAAGAAGAGGTCAAAGCCCTCCTGGAGCTGCCTGGGAGGAGTCTTGGGTGGATGCTGGAGGAGCCATTTTGAATTAAGGGAGGAAACAACCTTTTGGGTAGCTTCCTCGGAGGAATCTGGGGTTGCTACCTGGGATTCTAGGTCCTGAAAGCAGAGCTCCGAAGAGTGCAGCAGAGACCTGAGAGGAGTCCTGGGTGGATCCCTTAGGAGAGATTTTCCTGCAAAGGAGAAAAGACCATTTTGGGTAGCTTCCTTGGAGGAGTCTGGGGCTGCTGCCAGGGATATTAGGACCCGCGAGCAGAGGTCAAAGCCCTCCAGGAGCTGCCTGGGAGGAGTCTTGGGTGGATGCTGGAGGAGCCATTTTGCAATAAGGGAGGAAACAACCTTTTGGGTAGCTTCCTCGGAGGAATCTGGGGTTGCTACCTGGGATTTTAGGACCTGAAAGCGGAGCTCCGAAGAGATTTTCCTGCAAAGCAGGAAAGACTATTTTGGGTAGCTTCCTTGGAGGAGTCTGGGGCTGCTACCTGGGATCTTCGGATGCGAAAGAAGAGGTCAAAGCCCTCCTGGAGCTGCCTGGGAGGAGTCTTGGGTGGATCCCGGTGGAACGATTTTGCATTAAGGGAGGAAACAACCTTTTGGGTAGCTTCCTCGGAGGAATCTGGGGTTGCTACCTGGGATTCTAGGACCTGAAAGCAGAGCTCCGAAGAGTGCAGCAGAGACCTGAGAGAAGTCCTGGGTGGATCCCTTAGGAGAGATTTTCCTGCAAAGGAGAAAAGACCATTTTGGGTAGCTTCCTTGGAGGAATCTGGGGCTGCTACCTGGGACGTTAGGATGCGAAAGAAGAGGTCAAAGCCCTCCTGGAGCTGCCTGGGAGGAGTCTTGGGTGGATGCTGGAGGAGCCATTTTGCAATAAGGGAGGAAACAACCTTTTGGGTAGCTTCCTCGGAGGAATCTGGGGTTGCTACCTGGGATTCTAGGACCTGAAAGCAGAGCTCCGAAGAGTGCAGCAGAGACCTGAGAGGAGTCCTGGGTGGATCCCTTAGGAGAGATTTTCCTGCAAAGGAGAAAAGACCATTTTGGGTAGCTTCCTTGGAGGAGTGTGGGGCTGCTGCCAGGGATATTAGGACCCGCGAGCAGAGGTCAAAGCCCTCCAGGAGCTGCCTGGGAGGAGTCTTGGGTGGATGCTGGAGGAGCCATTTTGCATTAAGGGAGGAAACAACCTTTTGGGTAGCTTCCTCGGAGGAATCTGTGGTTGCTACCTGGGATTTTAGGACCTGAAAGCGGAGCTCCGAAGAGATTTTCCTGCAAAGCAGGAAAGACCATTTTGGGTAGCTTCCTTGGAGGAGTCTGGGGCTGCTACCTGGGACCTTAGGATGCAAAAGAAGAGGTCAAAGCCCTCCAGGAGCTGCCTGGGAGGAGTCTTGGGTGGATCCCGGTGGAACGATTTTGCATTAAGGGAGGAAACAACCTTTTGGGTAGCTTCCTCGGAGGAATCTGGGGTTGCTACCTGGGATTGTAGGACCTGAAAGCAGAGCTCCGAAGAGTGCAGCAGAGACCTGAGAGAAGTCCTGGGTGGATCCCTTAGGAGAGAATTTCCTGCAAAGCAGGAAAGACCATTTTGGGTAGCTTCCTCGGAGGAATCTGGGGCTGCTACCTGGGACGTTAGGATGCGAAAGAAGAGGTCAAAGCCCTCCAGGAGCTGCCTGGGAGGAGTCTTGGGTGGATGCTGGAGGAGCCATTTTGAATTAAGGGAGGAAACAACCTTTTGGGTAGCTTCCTCGGAGGAATCTGGGGTTGCTACCTGGGATTCTAGGACCTGAAAGCAGAGCTCCGAAGAGTGCAGCAGAGACCTGAGAGGAGTCCTGGGTGGATCCCTTAGGAGAGATTTTCCTGCAAAGGAGAAAAGACCATTTTGGGTAGCTTCCTTGGAGGAGTGTGGGGCTGCTGCCAGGGATATGAGGACCCGCGAGCAGAGGTCAAAGCCCTCCAGGAGCTGCCTGGGAGGAGTCTTGGGTGGATGCTGGAGGAGCCATTTTGCATTAAGGGAGGAAACAACCTTTTGGGTAGCTTCCTCGGAGGAATCTGGGGTTGCTACCTGGGATTTTAGGACCTGAAAGCGGAGCTCCGAAGAGATTTTCCTGCAAAGCAGGAAAGACCATTTTGGGTAGCTTCCTTGGAGGAATCTGGGGCTGCTACCTGGGATCTTCGGATGCGAAAGAAGAGGTCAAAGCCCTCCAGGAGCTGCCTGGGAGGAGTCTTGGGTGGATCCCGGTGGAACGATTTTGCATTAAGGGAGGAAACAACCTTTTGGGTAGCTTCCTCGGAGGAATCTGGGGTTGCTACCTGGGATTCTAGGTCCTGAAAGCAGAGCTCCGAAGAGTGCAGCAGAGACCTGAGAGGAGTCCTGGGTGGATCCCTTAGGAGAGATTTTCCTGCAAAGCAGGAAAGACCATTTTGGGTAGCTTCCTTGGAGGAATCTGGGGCTTCCACCTGGGGTTTTAGGACCTGAAAGCAGAGCTCCAAAGAGTGCAGCAGAGACCTGAGAGGAGTCCTGGGTGGATCGCTTAGGAGAGATTTTCCTGCAAAGGAGAAAAGACCATTTTGGGTAGCTTCCTTAGAGGAATCTGGGGCTGCTACCTGGGAAGTTAGGATGCGAAAGAAGAGGTCAAAGCCCTCCAGGAGCTGCCTGGGAGGAGTCTTGGGTGGATGCTGGAGGAGCCATTTTGCAATAAGGGAGGAAACAACCTTTTGGGTAGCTTCCTGGGAGGAATCTGGGGTTGCTACCTGGGATTCTAGGTCCTGAAAGCAGAGCTCCGAAGAGTGCAGCAGAGACCTGAGAGGAGTCCTGGGTGGATCCCTTAGGAGAGATTTTCCTGCAAAGGAGAAAAGACCATTTTGGGTAGCTTCCTTGGAGGAGTGTGGGGCTGCTACCTGGGATATTAGGACCCGCGAGCAGAGGTCAAAGCCCTCCAGGAGCTGCCTGGGAGGAGTCTTGGGTGGATGCTGGAGGAGCCATTTTGCATTAAGGGAGGAAACAACCTTTTGGGTAGCTTCCTCGGAGGAATCTGGGGTTGCTACCCGGGATTTTAGGACCTGAAAGCGGAGCTCCGAAGAGATTTTCCTGCAAAGCAGGAAAGACCATTTTGGGTAGCTTCCTTGGAGGAGTCTGGGGCTGCTACCTGGGATCTTCGGATGCGAAAGAAGAGGTCAAAGCCCTCCAGGAGCTGCCTGGGAGGAGTCTTGGGTGGATCCCGGTGGAACGATTTTGCATTAAGGGAGGAAACAACCTTTTGGGTAGCTTCCTCGGAGGAATCTGGGGTTGCTACCTGGGATTCTAGGACCTGAAAGCAGAGCTCCGAAGAGTGCAGCAGAGACCTGAGAGAAGTCCTGGGTGGATCCCTTAGGAGAGATTTTCCTGCAAAGGAGAAAAGACCATTTTGGATAGCTTCCTCGGAGGAATCTGGGGCTGCTACCTGGGACGTTAGGATGCGAAAGAAGAGGTCAAAGCCCTCCTGGAGCTGCCTGGGAGGAGTCTTGGGTGGATGCTGGAGGAGCCATTTTGAATTAAGGGAGGAAACAACATTTTGGGTAGCTTCCTCGGAGGAATCTGGGGTTGCTACCTGGGATTCTAGGACCTGAAAGCAGAGCTCCGAAGAGTGCAGCAGAGACCTGAGAGAAGTCCTGGGTGGATCCCTTGGGAGAGATTTTCCTGCAAAGGAGAAAAGACCATTTTGGGTAGCTTCCTTAGAGGAATCTGGGGCTGCTACCTGGGACGTTAGGATGCGAAAGAAGAGGTCAAAGCCCTCCAGGAGCTGCCTGGGAGGAGTCTTGGGTGGATCCCGGTGGAACGATTTTGCATTAAGGGAGGAAACAACCTTTTGGGTAGCTTCCTCGGAGGCATCTGGGGTTGCTACCTGGGATTCTAGGACCTGAAAGCAGAGCTCCGAAGAGTGCAGCAGAGACCTGAGAGGAGTCCTGGGTGGATCCCTTAGGAGAGATTTTCCTGCAAAGGAGAAAAGACCATTTCGGGTAACTTCTTTGGAGGAATCTGGGGTTGCCACCTGGGGTTTTAGGACTTGAAAGCAGAGCTCTGAAGAGTGCAGCAGACACCTGAGAGGAGTCCTGGGTGGATCCCTTAGGAGAGATTTTCTTGCAAAGCAGGAAAGACCATTTTGGGTAGCTTCCTCGGAGGAATCTGGGGCTGCTACCTGGGACGTTAGGATGCGAAAGAAGAAGTCAAAGCCCTCCAGGAGCTGCCTGGGAGGAGTCTTGGGTGGATGCTGGAGGAGCCATTTTGCATTAAGGGAGGAAACAACCTTTTGGGTAGCTTCCTCGGAGGAATCTGGGGTTGCTACCTGCGGTTTTAGGACCTGAAAGCAGAGCTCCGAAGAGTGCAGCAGAGACCTGAGAGGAGTCCTGGGTGGATCCCTTAGGAGAGATTTTCCTGCAAAGGAGAAAAGACCATTTTGGGTAGCTTCCTTGGAGGAGTGTGGGGCTGCTGCCAGGGATATTAGGACCCGCGAGCAGAGGTCAAAGCCCTCCAGGAGCTGCCTGGGAGGAGTCTTGGGTGGATGCTGGAGGAGCCATTTTGCATTAAGGGAGGAAACAACCTTTTGGGTAGCTTCCTCAGAGGAATCTGGGGTTGCTACCTGGGATTTTAGGACCTGAAAGCGGAGCTCCAAAGAGATTTTCCTGCAAAGCAGGAAAGACCATTTTGGGTAGCTTCCTCGGAGGAATCTGGGGCTGCTCCCTGGGATCTTCGGATGCGAAAGAAGAGGTCAAAGCCCTCCAGGAGCTGCCTGGGAGGAGTCTTGGGTGGATCCCGGTGGAACGATTTTGCATTAAGGGAGGAAACAACATTTTGGGTAGCTTCCTCGGAGGAATCTGGGGTTGCTACCTGGGATTGTAGGACCTGAAAGCAGAGCTCCGAAGAGTGCAGCAGAGACCTGAGAGGAGTCCTGTGTGGATCCCTTAGGAGAGATTTTCCTGCAAAGCAGGAAAGACCATTTTGGGTAGCTTCCTTGGAGGAATCTGGGGCTGCTACCTGGGACGTTAGGATGCGAAAGAAGAGGTCAAAGCCCTCCTGGAGCTGCCTGGGAGGAGTCTTGGGTGGATGCTGGAGGAGCCATTTTGCATTAAGGGAGGAAACAACCTTTTGGGTAGCTTCCTCGGAGGAATCTGGGGTTGCTACCTGGGATTCTAGGTCCTGAAAGCAGAGCTCCGAAGAGTGCAGCAGAGACCTGAGAGGAGTCCTGGGTGGATCCCTTAGGAGAGATTTTCCTGCAAAGGAGAAAAGACCATTTTGGGTAGCTTCCTTGGAGGAGTCTGGGGCTGCTGCCAGGGATATTAGGACCCGCGAGCAGAGGTCAAAGCCCTCCAGGAGCTGCCTGGGAGGAGTCTTGGGTGGATGCTGGAGGAGCCATTTTGCATTAAGGGAGGAAACAACCTTTTGGGTAGCTTCCTCGGAGGAATCTGGGGTTGCTACCTGGGATTTTAGGACCTGAAAGCGGAGCTCCGAAGAGATTTTCCTGCAAAGCAGGAAAGACTATTTTGGGTAGCTTCCTTGGAGGAGTCTGGGGCTGCTACCTGGGATCTTCGGATGCGAAAGAAGAGGTCAAAGCCCTCCAGGAGCTGCCTGGGAGGAGTCTTGGGTGGATCCCGGTGGAACGATTTTGCATTAAGGGAGGAAACAACCTTTTGGGTAGCTTCCTCGGAGGAATCTGGGGTTGCTACCTGGGATTGTAGGACCTGAAAGCAGAGCTCTGAAGAGTGCAGCAGAGACCTGAGAGAAGTCCTGTGTGGATCCCTTAGGAGAGATTTTCCTGCAAAGCAGGAAAGACCATTTTGGGTAGCTTCCTCGGAGGAATCTGGGGCTGCTACCTGGGACGTTAGGATGCGAAAGAAGAGGTCAAAGCCCTCCTGGAGCTGCCTGGGAGGAGTCTTGGGTGGATGCTGGAGGAGCCATTTTGAATTAAGGGAGGAAACAACCTTTTGGGTAGCTTCCTCGGAGGAATCTGGGGTTGCTACCTGGGATTCTAGGACCTGAAAGCAGAGCTCCGAAGAGTGCAGCAGAGACCTGAGAGAAGTCCTGGGTGGATCCCTTAGGAGAGATTTTCCTGCAAAGGAGAAAAGACCATTTTGGGTAGCTTCCTTAGAGGAATCTGGGGCTGCTACCTGGGACGTTAGGATGCGAAAGAAGAGGTCAAAGCCCTCCTGGAGCTGCCTGGGAGGAGTCTTGGGTGGA
This sequence comes from Pelecanus crispus, assembly GCF_030463565.1. Classification (NCBI taxonomy): domain Eukaryota; kingdom Metazoa; phylum Chordata; class Aves; order Pelecaniformes; family Pelecanidae; genus Pelecanus; species Pelecanus crispus. Next base: position 21,930,832 of record NC_134653.1, on the reverse strand, counting down.
TGCTGGAGGAGCCATTTTGCATTAAGGGAGGAAACAACCTTTTGGGTAGCTTCCTCGGAGGAATCTGGGGTTGCTACCTGGGATTCTAGGACCTGAAAGCAGAGCTCCGAAGAGTGCAGCAGAGACCTGAGAGGAGTCCTGGGTGGATCCCTTAGGAGAGATTTTCCTGCAAAGGAGAAAAGACCATTTTGGGTAGCTTCCTTGGAGGAGTCTGGGGCTGCTACCTGGGATATTAGGACCCGCGAGCAGAGGTCAAAGCCCTCCAGGAGCTGCCTGGGAGCAGTCTTGGGTGGATGCTGGAGGAGCCATTTTGCATTAAGGGAGGAAACAACCTTTTGGGTAGCTTCCTCGGAGGAATCTGGGGTTGCTACCTGGGATTTTAGGACCTGAAAGCGGAGCTCCGAAGAGATTTTCCTGCAAAGCAGGAAAGACCATTTTGGGTAGCTTCCTTGGAGGAGTCTGGGGCTGCTACCTGGGATCTTCGGATGCGAAAGAAGAGGTCAAAGCCCTCCAGGAGCTGCCTGGGAGGAGTCTTGGGTGGATCCCGGTGGAACGATTTTGCATTAAGGGAGGAAACAACCTTTTGGGTAGCTTCCTCGGAGGAATCTGGGGTTGCTACCTGGGATTGTAGGACCTGAAAGCAGAGCTCCGAAGAGTGCAGCAGAGACCTGAGAGAAGTCCTGGGTGGATCCCTTAGGAGAGATTTTCCTGCAAAGGAGAAAAGACCATTTTGGGTAGCTTCCTCGGAGGAATCTGGGGCTGCTACCTGGGACGTTAGGATGCGAAAGAAGAGGTCAAAGCCCTCCTGGAGCTGCCTGGGAGGAGTCTTGGGTGGATGCTGGAGGAGCCATTTTGAATTAAGGGAGGAAACAACCTTTTGGGTAGCTTCCTCGGAGGAATCTGGGGTTGCTACCTGGGATTCTAGGACCTGAAAGCAGAGCTCCGAAGAGTGCAGCAGAGACCTGAGAGAAGTCCTGGGTGGATCCCTTAGGAGAGATTTTCCTGCAAAGGAGAAAAGACCATTTTGGGTAGCTTCCTTAGAGGAATCTGGGGCTGCTACCTGGGACGTTAGGATGCGAAAGAAGAGGTCAAAGCCCTCCAGGAGCTGCCTGGGAGGAGTCTTGGGTGGATCCCGGTGGAACGATTTTGCATTAAGGGAGGAAACAACCTTTTGGGTAGCTTCCTCGGAGGCATCTGGGGTTGCTACCTGGGATTCTAGGACCTGAAAGCAGAGCTCCGAAGAGTGCAGCAGAGACCTGAGAGGAGTCCTGGGTGGATCCCTTAGGAGAGATTTTCCTGCAAAGGAGAAAAGACCATTTCGGGTAACTTCTTTGGAGGAATCTGGGGTTGCCACCTGGGGTTTTAGGACTTGAAAGCAGAGCTCTGAAGAGTGCAGCAGACACCTGAGAGGAGTCCTGGGTGGATCCCTTAGGAGAGATTTTCTTGCAAAGCAGGAAAGACCATTTTGGGTAGCTTCCTCGGAGGAATCTGGGGCTGCTACCTGGGACGTTAGGATGCGAAAGAAGAAGTCAAAGCCCTCCAGGAGCTGCCTGGGAGGAGTCTTGGGTGGATGCTGGAGGAGCCATTTTGCATTAAGGGAGGAAACAACCTTTTGGGTAGCTTCCTCGGAGGAATCTGGGGTTGCTACCTGGGATTCTAGGACCTGAAAGCAGAGCTCCGAAGAGTGCAGCAGAGACCTGAGAGGAGTCCTGGGTGGATCCCTTAGGAGAGATTTTCCTGCAAAGGAGAAAGACCATTTTGGGTAGCTTCCTTGGAGGAGTGTGTGGCTGCTGCCAGGGATATTAGGACCCGCGAGCAGAGGTCAAAGCCCTCCAGGAGCTGCCTGGGAGCAGTCTTGGGTGGATGCTGGAGGAGCCATATTGCATTAAGGGAGGAAACAACCTTTTGGGTAGCTTCCTCAGAGGAATCTGGGGTTGCTACCCTGGGATTTTAGGACCTGAAAGCGGAGCTCCGAAGAGATTTTCCTGCAAAGCAGGAAAGACCATTTTGGGTAGCTTCCTCGGAGGAATCTGGGGCTGCTACCTGGGATCTTCGGATGCGAAAGAAGAGGTCAAAGCCCTCCAGGAGCTGCCTGGGAGGAGTCTTGGGTGGATCCCGGTGGAACGATTTTGCATTAAGGGAGGAAACAACATTTTGGGTAGCTTCCTCGGAGGAATCTGGGGTTGCTACCTGGGATTGTAGGACCTGAAAGCAGAGCTCCGAAGAGTGCAGCAGAGACCTGAGAGGAGTCCTGGGTGGATCCCCTTAGGAGAGATTTTCCTGCAAAGCAGGAAAGACCATTTTGGGTAGCTTCCTTGGAGGAATCTGGGGCTGCTACCTGGGACGTTAGGATGCGAAAGAAGAGGTCAAAGCCCTCCAGGAGCTGCCTGGGAGGAGTCTTGGGTGGATGCTGGAGGAGCCATTTATGCATTAAGGGAGGAAACAACCTTTTGGGTAGCTTCCTCGGAGGAATCTGGGGTTGCTACCTGGGATTCTAGGTCCTGAAAGCAGACCTCCGAAGAGTGCAGCAGAGACCTGAGAGGAGTCCTGGGTGGATCCCTAGGAGAGATTTTCCTGCAAAGGAGAAAAGACCATTTTGGGTAGCTTCCTTGGAGGAGTGTGGGGCTGCTGCCAGGGATATTAGGACCCGCGAGCAGAGGTCAAAGCCCTCCAGGAGCTGCCTGGGAGGAGTCTTGGGTGGATGCTGGAGGAGCCATTTGCATTAAGGGAGGAAACAACCTTTTGGGTAGCTTCCTCAGAGGAATCTGGGGTTGCTACCTGGGATTTTAGGACCTGAAAGCGGAGCTCCAAAGAGATTTTCCTGCAAAGCAGGAAAGACCATTTTGGGTAGCTTCCTTGGAGGAGTCTGGGGGCTGCTACCTGGGATCTTCGGATGCGAAAGAAGAGGTCAAAGCCCTCCAGGAGCTGCCTGGGAGGAGTCTTGGGTGGATCCCGGTGGAACGATTTTGCATTAAGGGAGGAAACAACCTTTTGGGTAGCTTCCTCGGAGGAATCTGGGGT
>NC_134653.1:21885939-21927611 GCF_030463565.1 Pelecanus crispus | reverse complement strand
GTAGCTTCCTCGGAGGAATCTGGGGCTGCTACCTGGGACGTTAGGATGCGAAAGAAGAGGTCAAAGCCCTCCTGGAGCTGCCTGGGAGGAGTCTTGGGTGGATGCTGGAGGAGCCATTTTGAATTAAGGGAGGAAACAACCTTTTGGGTAGCTTCCTCGGAGGAATCTGGGGTTGCTACCTGGGATTCTAGGACCTGAAAGCAGAGCTCCGAAGAGTGCAGCAGAGACCTGAGAGAAGTCCTGGGTGGATCCCTTAGGAGAGATTTTCCTGCAAAGGAGAAAAGACCATTTTGGGTAGCTTCCTTAGAGGAATCTGGGGCTGCTACCTGGGACGTTAGGATGCGAAAGAAGAGGTCAAAGCCCTCCAGGAGCTGCCTGGGAGGAGTCTTGGGTGGATGCTGGAGGAGCCATTTTGCAATAAGGGAGGAAACAACCTTTTGGGTAGCTTCCTCGGAGGAATCTGGGGTTGCTACCTGGGATTCTAGGTCCTGAAAGCAGACCTCCGAAGAGTGCAGCAGAGACCTGAGAGGAGTCCTGGGTGGATCCCTTAGGAGAGATTTTCCTGCAAAGGAGAAAAGACCATTTTGGGTAGCTTCCTTGGAGGAGTGTGGGGCTGCTACCTGGGATATTAGGACCCGCGAGCAGAGGTCAAAGCCCTCCAGGAGCTGCCTGGGAGCAGTCTTGGGTGGATGCTGGAGGAGCCATTTTGCATTAAGGGAGGAAACAACCTTTTGGGTAGCTTCCTCGGAGGAATCTGGGGTTGCTACCTGGGATTTTAGGACCTGAAAGCGGAGCTCCGAAGAGATTTTCCTGCAAAGCAGGAAAGACCATTTTGGGTAGCTTCCTTGGAGGAGTCTGGGGCTGCTACCTGGGATCTTCGGATGCGAAAGAAGAGGTCAAAGCCCTCCAGGAGCTGCCTGGGAGGAGTCTTGGGTGGATCCCGGTGGAACGATTTTGCATTAAGGGAGGAAACAACCTTTTGGGTAGCTTCCTCGGAGGAATCTGGGGTTGCTACCTGGGATTCTAGGACCTGAAAGCAGAGCTCCGAAGAGTGCAGCAGAGACCTGAGAGAAGTCCTGGGTGGATCCCTTAGGAGAGATTTTCCTGCAAAGGAGAAAAGACCATTTTGGGTAGCTTCCTCGGAGGAATCTGGGGCTGCTGCCAGGGATATTAGGACGCGCGAGCAGAGGTCAAAGCCCTCCTGGAGCTGCCTGGGAGGAGTCTTGGGTGGATGCTGGAGGAGCCATTTTGAATTAAGGGAGGAAACAACATTTTGGGTAGCTTCCTCGGAGGAATCTGGGGTTGCTACCTGGGATTCTAGGACCTGAAAGCAGAGCTCCGAAGAGTGCAGCAGAGACCTGAGAGGAGTCCTGGGTGGATCCCTTAGGAGAGATTTTCCTGCAAAGGAGAAAAGACCATTTTGGGTAGCTTCCTTAGAGGAATCTGGGGCTGCTACCTGGGACGTTAGGATGCGAAAGAAGAGGTCAAAGCCCTCCAGGAGCTGCCTGGGAGGAGTCTTGGGTGGATCCTGGTGGAACGATTTTGCATTAAGGGAGGAAACAACCTTTTGGGTAGCTTCCTCGGAGGCATCTGGGGTTGCTACCTGGGATTCTAGGACCTGAAAGCAGAGCTCCGAAGAGTGCAGCAGAGACCTGAGAGGAGTCCTGGGTGGATCCCTTAGGAGAGATTTTCCTGCAAAGGAGAAAAGACCATTTTGGGTAGCTTCCTTGGAGGAGTGTGGGGCTGCTGCAAGGGACATGAGGACCCGCGAGCAGAGGTCAAAGCCCTCCAGGAGCTGCCTGGGAGGAGTCTTGGGTGGATGCTGGAGGAGCCATTTTGCATTAAGGGAGGAAACAACCTTTTGGGTAGCTTCCTCGGAGGAATCTGGGGCTGCTACCTGGGATTTTAGGACCTGAAAGCGGAGCTCCGAAGAGATTTTCCTGCAAAGCAGGAAAGACCATTTTGGGTAGCTTCCTTGGAGGAGTCTGGGGCTGCTACCTGGCACCTTAGGATGCAAAAGAAGAGGTCAAAGCCCTCCAGGAGCTGCCTGGGAGGAGTCTTGGGTGGATCCCGGTGGAACGATTTTGCATTAAGGGAGGAAACAACCTTTTGGGTAGCTTCCTCGGAGGAATCTGGGGTTGCTACCTGGGATTCTAGGTCCTGAAAGCAGAGCTCCGAAGAGTGCAGCAGAGACCTGAGAGGAGTCCTGGGTGGATCCCTTAGGAGAGATTTTCCTGCAAAGGAGAAAAGACCATATTGGGTAGCTTCCTTGGAGGAATCTGGGGCTGCCACCTGGGGTTTTAGGACCTGAAAGCAGAGCTCCAAAGAGTGCAGCAGAGACCTGAGAGGAGTCCTGGGTGGATCCCTTAGGAGAGATTTTCCTGCAAAGCAGGAAAGACCATTTTGGGTAGCTTCCTCGGAGGAATCTGGGGCTGCTACCTGCGACGTTAGGATGCGAAAGAAGAGGTCAAAGCCCTCCAGGAGCTGCCTGGGAGGAGTCTTGGGTGGATGCTGGAGGAGCCATTTTGCAATAAGGGAGGAAACAACCTTTTGGGTAGCTTCCTCGGAGGAATCTGGGGTTGCTACCTGGGATTCTAGGACCTGAAAGCAGACCTCCGAAGAGTGCAGCAGAGACCTGAGAGGAGTCCTGGGTGGATCCCTTAGGAGAGATTTTCCTGCAAAGGAGAAAAGACCATTTTGGGTAGCTTCCTTGGAGGAGTCTGGGGCTGCTACCTGGGATATTAGGACCCGCGAGCAGAGGTCAAAGCCCTCCAGGAGCTGCCTGGGAGCAGTCTTGGGTGGATGCTGGAGGAGCCATTTTGCATTAAGGGAGGAAACAACCTTTTGGGTAGCTTCCTCGGAGGAATCTGGGGTTGCTACCTGGGATTTTAGGACCTGAAAGCGGAGCTCCGAAGAGATTTTCCTGCAAAGCAGGAAAGACCATTTTGGGTAGCTTCCTTGGAGGAGTCTGGGGCTGCTACCTGGCACCTTAGGATGCAAAAGAAGAGGTCAAAGCCCTCCAGGAGCTGCCTGGGAGGAGTCTTGGGTGGATCCCGGTGGAACGATTTTGCATTAAGGGAGGAAACAACCTTTTGGGTAGCTTCCTCGGAGGAATCTGGGGTTGCTACCTGGGATTGTAGGACCTGAAAGCAGAGCTCCGAAGAGTGCAGCAGAGACCTGAGAGAAGTCCTGGGTGGATCCCTTAGGAGAGATTTTCCTGCAAAGCAGGAAAGACCATTTTGGGTAGCTTCCTCGGAGGAATCTGGGGCTGCTACCTGGGACGTTAGGATGCGAAAGAAGAGGTCAAAGCCCTCCAGGAGCTGCCTGGGAGGAGTCTTGGGTGGATGCTGGAGGAGCCATTTTGAATTAAGGGAGGAAACAACCTTTTGGGTAGCTTCCTCGGAGGAATCTGGGGTTGCTACCTGGGATTCTAGGACCTGAAAGCAGAGCTCCGAAGAGTGCAGCAGAGACCTGAGAGAAGTCCTGGGTGGATCCCTTAGGAGAGATTTTCCTGCAAAGGAGAAAAGACCATTTTGGGTAGCTTCCTTAGAGGAATCTGGGGCTGCTACCTGGGACGTTAGGATGCGAAAGAAGAGGTCAAAGCCCTCCAGGAGCTGCCTGGGAGGAGTCTTGTGTGGATCCCGGTGGAACGATTTTGCATTAAGGGAGGAAACAACCTTTTGGGTAGCTTCCTCGGAGGAATCTGGGGTTGCTACCTGGGATTCTAGGACCTGAAAGCAGAGCTCCGAAGAGTGCAGCAGAGACCTGAGAGGAGTCCTGGGTGGATCCCTTAGGAGAGATTTTCCTGCAAAGGAGAAAAGACCATTTTGGGTAGCTTCCTTGGAGGAGTGTGGGGCTGCTGCCAGGGATATGAGGACCCGCGAGCAGAGGTCAAAGCCCTCCAGGAGCTGCCTGGGAGGAGTCTTGGGTGGATGCTGGAGGAGCCATTTTGCATTAAGGGAGGAAACAACCTTTTGGGTAGCTTCCTCGGAGGAATCTGGGGTTGCTACCTGGGATTTTAGGACCTGAAAGCGGAGCTCCGAAGAGATTTTCCTGCAAAGCAGGAAAGACCATTTTGGGTAGCTTCCTTGGAGGAGTCTGGGGCTGCTACCTGGGATCTTCGGATGCGAAAGAAGAGGTCAAAGCCCTCCAGGAGCTGCCTGGGAGGAGCCTTGGGTGGATCCCGGTGGAACGATTTTGCATTAAGGGAGGAAACAACCTTTTGGGTAGCTTCCTCGGAGGAATCTGGGGTTGCTACCTGGGATTCTAGGACCTGAAAGCAGAGCTCCGAAGAGTGCAGCAGAGATCTGAGAGGAGTCCTGGGTGGATCCCTTAGGAGAGATTTTCCTGCAAAGCAGGAAAGACCATTTTGGGTAGCTTCCTTGGAGGAATCTGGGGCTGCCACCTGGGGTTTTAGGACCTGAAAGCAGAGCTCCAAAGAGTGCAGCAGAGACCTGAGAGGAGTCCTGGGTGGATCCCTTAGGAGAGATTTTCCTGCAAAGGAGAAAAGACCATTTTGGGTAGCTTCCTTAGAGGAATCTCGGCTGCTACCTGGGACGTTAGGATGCGAAAGAAGAGGTCAAAGCCCTCCAGGAGCTGCCTGAGAGGAGTCTTGGGTGGATGCTGGAGGAGCCATTTTGCAATAAGGGAGGAAACAACCTTTTGGGTAGCTTCCTCGGAGGAATCTGGGGTTGCTACCTGGGATTCTAGGACCTGAAAGCAGAGCTCCGAAGAGTGCAGCAGAGACCTGAGAGGAGTCCTGGGTGGATCCCTTAGGAGAGATTTTCGTGCAAAGGAGAAAAGACCATTTTGGGTAGCTTCCTTGGAGGAGTCTGGGGCTGCTACCTGGGATATTAGGACCCGCGAGCAGAGGTCAAAGCCCTCCAGGAGCTGCCTGGGAGGAGTCTTGGGTGGATGCTGGAGGAGCCATTTTGCATTAAGGGAGGAAACAACCTTTTGGGTAGCTTCCTGGGAGGAATCTGGGGTTGCTACCTGGGATTTTAGGACCTGAAAGCGGAGCTCCGAAGAGATTTTCCTGCAAAGCAGGAAAGACCATTTTGGGTAGCTTCCTTGGAGGAGTCTGGGGCTGCTACCTGGCACCTTAGGATGCAAAAGAAGAGGTCAAAGCCCTCCAGGAGCTGCCTGGGAGGAGTCTTGGGTGGATCCCGGTGGAACGATTTTGCATTAAGGGAGGAAACAACCTTTTGGGTAGCTTCCTCGGAGGAATCTGGGGTTGCTACCTGGGATTGTAGGACCTGAAAGCAGAGCTCCGAAGAGTGCAGCAGAGACCTGAGAGAAGTCCTGGGTGGATCCCTTAGGAGAGATTTTCCTGCAAAGCAGGAAAGACCATTTTGGGTAGCTTCCTCGGAGGAATCTGGGGCTGCTACCTGGGACGTTAGGATGCGAAAGAAGAGGTCAAAGCCCTCCAGGAGCTGCCTGGGAGGAGTCTTGTGTGGATGCTGGAGGAGCCATTTTGAATTAAGGGAGGAAACAACCTTTTGGGTAGCTTCCTCAGAGGAATCTGGGGTTGCTACCTGGGATTCTAGGACCTGAAAGCAGAGCTCCGAAGAGTGCAGCAGAGACCTGAGAGAAGTCCTGGGTGGATCCCTTAGGAGAGATTTTCCTGCAAAGGAGAAAAGACCATTTTGGGTAGCTTCCTTAGAGGAATCTGGGGCTGCTACCTGGCACCTTAGGATGCGAAAGAAGAGGTCAAAGCCCTCCAGGAGCTGCCTGGGAGGAGTCTTGGGTGGATCCCGGTGGAACGATTTTGCATTAAGGGAGGAAACAACCTTTTGGGTAGCTTCCTCGGAGGCATCTGGGGTTGCTACCTGGGATTCTAGGACCTGAAAGCAGAGCTCCGAAGAGTGCAGCAGAGACCTGAGAGGAGTCCTGGGTGGATCCCTTAGGAGAGATTTTCCTGCAAAGGAGAAAAGACCATTTTGGGTAGCTTCCTTGGAGGAGTGTGGGGCTGCTGCCAGGGATATGAGGACCCGCGAGCAGAGGTCAAAGCCCTCCAGGAGCTGCCTGGGAGGAGTCTTGGGTGGATGCTGGAGGAGCCATTTTGCATTAAGGGAGGAAACAACCTTTTGGGTAGCTTCCTCGGAGGAATCTGGGGTTGCTACCTGGGATTTTAGGACCTGAAAGCGGAGCTCCGAAGAGATTTTCCTGCAAAGCAGGAAAGACCATTTTGGGTAGCTTCCTTGGAGGAGTCTGGGGCTGCTACCTGGGATCTTCGGATGCGAAAGAAGAGGTCAAAGCCCTCCAGGAGCTGCCTGGGTGGAGTCTTGGGTGGATCCCGGTGGAACGATTTTGCAATAAGGGAGGAAACAACCTTTTGGGTAGCTTCCTCGGAGGAATCTGGGGTTGCTACCTGGGATTCTAGGACCTGAAAGCAGAGCTCCGAAGAGTGCAGCAGAGACCTGAGAGGAGTCCTGGGTGGATCCCTTAGGAGAGATTTTCCTGCAAAGCAGGAAAGACCATTTTGGGTAGCTTCCTTGGAGGAATCTGGGGCTGCCACCTGGGGTTTTAGGACCTGAAAGCAGAGCTCCAAAGAGTGCAGCAGAGACCTGAGAGGAGTCCTGGGTGGATCCCTTAGGAGAGATTTTCCTGCAAAGGAGAAAAGACCATTTTGGGTAGCTTCCTTAGAGGAATCTGGGGCTGCTACCTGGGACGTTAGGATGCGAAAGAAGAGGTCAAAGCCCTCCAGGAGCTGCCTGGGAGGAGTCTTGGGTGGATGCTGGAGGAGCCATTTTGAATTAAGGGAGGAAACAACCTTTTGGGTAGCTTCCTCGGAGGAATCTGGGGTTGCTACCTGGGATTCTAGGTCCTGAAAGCAGAGCTCCGAAGAGTGCAGCAGAGACCTGAGAGGAGTCCTGGGTGGATCCCTTAGGAGAGATTTTCGTGCAAAGGAGAAAAGACCATTTTGGGTAGCTTCCTTGGAGGAGTGTGGGGCTGCTACCTGGGATATTAGGACCCGCGAGCAGAGGTCAAAGCCCTCCAGGAGCTGCCTGGGAGCAGTCTTGGGTGGATGCTGGAGGAGCCATTTTGCATTAAGGGAGGAAACAACCTTTTGGGTAGCTTCCTCGGAGGAATCTGGGGTTGCTACCTGGGATTTTAGGACCTGAAAGCGGAGCTCCGAAGAGATTTTCCTGCAAAGCAGGAAAGACCATTTTGGGTAGCTTCCTTGGAGGAGTCTGGGGCTGCTACCTGGGATCTTCGGATGCGAAAGAAGAGGTCAAAGCCCTCCAGGAGCTGCCTGGGAGGAGTCTTGGGTGGATCCCGGTGGAACGATTTTGCATTAAGGGAGGAAACAACCTTTTGGGTAGCTTCCTCGGAGGAATCTGGGGTTGCTACCTGGGATTCTAGGACCTGAAAGCAGAGCTCCGAAGAGTGCAGCAGAGACCTGAGAGAAGTCCTGGGTGGATCCCTTAGGAGAGATTTTCCTGCAAAGGAGAAAAGACCATTTTGGGTAGCTTCCTCGGAGGAATCTGGGGCTGCTACCTGCGACGTTAGGATGCGAAAGAAGAGGTCAAAGCCCTCCAGGAGCTGCCTGGGAGGAGTCTTGGGTGGATGCTGGAGGAGCCATTTTGCAATAAGGGAGGAAACAACCTTTTGGGTAGCTTCCTCGGAGGAATCTGGGGTTGCTACCTGGGATTCTAGGACCTGAAAGCAGAGCTCCGAAGAGTGCAGCAGAGACCTGAGAGAAGTCCTGGGTGGATCCCTTAGGAGAGATTTTCCTGCAAAGGAGAAAAGACCATTTTGGGTAGCTTCCTTAGAGGAATCTGGGGCTGCTACCTGGGACGTTAGGATGCGAAAGAAGAGGTCAAAGCCCTCCAGGAGCTGCCTGGGAGGAGTCTTGGGTGGATCCCGGTGGAACGATTTTGCATTAAGGGAGGAAACAACCTTTTGGGTAGCTTCCTCGGAGGCATCTGGGGTTGCTACCTGGGATTCTAGGACCTGAAAGCAGAGCTCCGAAGAGTGCAGCAGAGACCTGAGAGGAGTCCTGGGTGGATCCCTTAGGAGAGATTTTCCTGCAAAGGAGAAAAGACCATTTCGGGTAACTTCTTTGGAGGAATCTGGGGTTGCCACCTGGGGTTTTAGGACTTGAAAGCAGAGCTCTGAAGAGTGCAGCAGACACCTGAGAGGAGTCCTGGGTGGATGCCTTAGGAGAGATTTTCCTGCAAAGCAGGAAAGACCATTTTGGGTAGCTTCCCTGGAGGAATCTGGGGCTGCTACTTGGGACGTTAGGATGCGAAAGAAGAGGTCAAAGCCCTCCTGGAGCTGCCTGGGAGGAGTCTTGGGTGGATGCTGGAGGAGCCATTTTGCATTAAGGGAGGAAACAACCTTTTGGGTAGCTTCCTCGGAGGAATCTGGGGTTGCTACCTGGGATTCTAGGTCCTGAAAGCAGACCTCCGAAGAGTGCAGCAGAGACCTGAGAGGAGTCCTGGGTGGATCCCTTAGGAGAGATTTTCCTGCAAAGGAGAAAAGACCATTTTGGGTAGCTTCCTTGAAGGAATCTGGGGCTGCTGCCAGGGATATTAGGACCCGCGAGCAGAGGTCAAAGCCCTCCAGGAGCTGCCTGGGAGGAGTCTTGGGTGGATGCTGGAGGAGCCATTTTGCATTAAGGGAGGAAACAACCTTTTGGGTAGCTTCCTCGGAGGAATCTGGGGTTGCTACCTGGGATTTTAGGACCTGAAAGCGGAGCTCCGAAGAGATTTTCCTGCAAAGCAGGAAAGACCATTTTGGGTAGCTTCCTTGGAGGAGTCTGGGGCTGCTACCTGGCACCTTAGGATGCGAAAGAAGAGGTCAAAGCCCTCCAGGAGCTGCCTGGGAGGAGTCTTGGGTGGATCCCGGTGGAACGATTTTGCATTAAGGGAGGAAACAACCTTTTGGGTAGCTTCCTCGGAGGAATCTGGGGTTGCTACCTGGGATTCTAGGACCTGAAAGCAGAGCTCTGAAGAGTGCAGCAGAGACCTGAGAGAAGTCCTGTGTGGATCCCTTAGGAGAGATTTTCCTGCAAAGCAGGAAAGACCATTTTGGGTAGCTTCCTCGGAGGAATCTGGGGCTGCTACCTGGGACGTTAGGATGCGAAAGAAGAGGTCAAAGCCCTCCTGGAGCTGCCTGGGAGGAGTCTTGGGTGGATGCTGGAGGAGCCATTTTGAATTAAGGGAGGAAACAACCTTTTGGGTAGCTTCCTCGGAGGAATCTGGGGTTGCTACCTGGGATTCTAGGACCTGAAAGCAGAGCTCTGAAGAGTGCAGCAGAGACCTGAGAGAAGTCCTGGGTGGATCCCTTAGGAGAGATTTTCCTGCAAAGGAGAAAAGACCATTTTGGGTAGCTTCCTTAGAGGAATCTGGGGCTGCTACCTGGGACGTTAGGATGCGAAAGAAGAGGTCAAAGCCCTCCAGGAGCTGCCTGGGAGGAGTCTTGGGTGGATCCCGGTGGAACGATTTTGCATTAAGGGAGGAAACAACCTTTTGGGTAGCTTCCTCGGAGGAATCTGGGGTTGCTACCTGGGATTCTAGGACCTGAAAGCAGAGCTCCGAAGAGTGCAGCAGAGACCTGAGAGGAGTCCTGGGTGGATCCCTTAGGAGAGATTTTCCTGCAAAGGAGAAAAGACCATTTTGGGTAGCTTCCTTGGAGGAGTCTGGGGCTGCTACCTGGGATATTAGGACCCGCGAGCAGAGGTCAAAGCCCTCCAGGAGCTGCCTGGGAGGAGTCTTGGGTGGATGCTGGAGGAGCCATTTTGCATTAAGGGAGGAAACAACCTTTTGGGTAGCTTCCTCGGAGGAATCTGGGGTTGCTACCTGGGATTTTAGGACCTGAAAGCGGAGCTCCGAAGAGATTTTCCTGCAAAGCAGGAAAGACCATTTTGGGTAGCTTCCTTGGAGGAGTCTGGGGCTGCTACCTGGGATCTTCGGATGCGAAAGAACAGGTCAAAGCCCTCCTGGAGCTGCCTGGGAGGAGTCTTGGGTGGATCCCGGTGGAACGATTTTGCATTAAGGGAGGAAACAACCTTTTGGGTAGCTTCCTCGGAGGAATCTGGGGTTGCTACCTGGGATTCTAGGACCTGAAAGCAGAGCTCCGAAGAGTGCAGCAGAGACCTGAGAGAAGTCCTGGGTGGATCCCTTAGGAGAGATTTTCCTGCAAAGGAGAAAAGACCATTTTGGGTAGCTTCCTCGGAGGAATCTGGGGCTGCTACCTGGGACGTTAGGATGCGAAAGAAGAGGTCAAAGCCCTCCTGGAGCTGCCTGGGAGGAGTCTTGGGTGGATGCTGGAGGAGCCATTTTGAATTAAGGGAGGAAACAACATTTTGGGTAGCTTCCTCGGAGGAATCTGGGGTTGCTACCTGGGATTCTAGGACCTGAAAGCAGAGCTCCGAAGAGTGCAGCAGAGACCTGAGAGAAGTCCTGGGTGGATCCCTTAGGAGAGATTTTCCTGCAAAGGAGAAAAGACCATTTCGGGTAACTTCTTTGGAGGAATCTGGGGTTGCCACCTGGGGTTTTAGGACTTGAAAGCAGAGCTCTGAAGAGTGCAGCAGACACCTGAGAGGAGTCCTGGGTGGATCCCTTAGGAGAGATTTTCTTGCAAAGCAGGAAAGACCATTTTGGGTAGCTTCCTCGGAGGAATCTGGGGCTGCTACCTGCGACGTTAGGATGCGAAAGAAGAGGTCAAAGCCCTCCAGGAGCTGCCTGGGAGGAGTATTGGGTGGATGCTGGAGGAGCCATTTTGCATTAAGGGAGGAAACAACCTTTTGGGTAGCTTCCTCGGAGGAATCTGGGGTTGCTACCTGCGGTTTTAGGACCTGAAAGCAGAGCTCCGAAGATTGCAGCAGAGACCTGAGAGGAGTCCTGGGTGGATCCCTTAGGAGAGATTTTCCTGCAAAGGAGAAAAGACCATTTTGGGTAGCTTCCTTGGAGGAGTGTGGGGCTGCTGCCAGGGATATTAGGACCCGCGAGCAGAGGTCAAAGCCCTCCAGGAGCTGCCTGGGAGGAGTCTTGGGTGGATGCTGGAGGAGCCATTTTGCATTAAGGGAGGAAACAACCTTTTGGGTAGCTTCCTCAGAGGAATCTGGGGTTGCTACCTGGGATTTTAGGACCTGAAAGCGGAGCTCCAAAGAGATTTTCCTGCAAAGCAGGAAAGACCATTTTGGGTAGCTTCTTTGGAGGAATCTGGGGCTGCTCCCTGGGATCTTCGGATGCGAAAGAAGAGGTCAAAGCCCTCCAGGAGCTGCCTGGGAGGAGTCTTGGGTGGATCCCGGTGGAACGATTTTGCATTAAGGGAGGAAACAACATTTTGGGTAGCTTCCTCGGAGGAATCTGGGGTTGCTACCTGGGATTCTAGGACCTGAAAGCAGAGCTCCGAAGAGTGCAGCAGAGACCTGAGAGGAGTCCTGGGTGGATCCCTTAGGAGAGATTTTCCTGCAAAGGAGAAAAGACCATTTTGGGTAGCTTCCTTGGAGGAGTCTGGGGCTGCTACCTGGCACCTTAGGATGCGAAAGAAGAGGTCAAAGCCCTCCAGGAGCTGCCTGGGAGGAGTCTTGGGTGGATCCTGGTGGAACGATTTTGCATTAAGGGAGGAAACAACCTTTTGGGTAGCTTCCTCGGAGGAATCTGGGGTTGCTACCTGGGATTCTAGGACCTGAAAGCAGAGCTCCGAAGAGTGCAGCAGAGACCTGAGAGGAGTCCTGGGTGGATCCCTTAGGAGAGATTTTCGTGCAAAGGAGAAAAGAGCATTTTGGGTAGCTTCCTTGGAGGAGTGTGGGGCTGCTGCCAGGGATATTAGGACGCGCGAGCAGAGGTCAAAGCCCTCCAGGAGCTGCCTGGGAGGAGTTTTGGGTGGATGCTGGAGGAGCCATTTTGCATTAAGGGAGGAAACAACCTTTTGGGTAGCTTCCTTGGAGGAGTCTGGGGCTGCTACCTGGGATCTTCGGATGCGAAAGAAGAGGTCAAAGCCCTCCAGGAGCTGCCTGGGAGGAGTCTTGGGTGGATCCCGGTGGAATGATTTTGCATTAAGGGAGGAAACAACCTTTTGGGTAGCTTCCTCGGAGGAATCTGGGGTTGCTACCTGGGATTCTAGGACCTGAAAGCAGAGCTCCGAAGAGTGCAGCAGAGACCTGAGAGGAGTCCTGGGTGGATCCCTTAGGAGAGATTTTCCTGCAAAGCAGGAAAGACCATTTTGGGTAGCTTCCTCGGAGGAATCTGGGGCTGCTACCTGGGACGTTAGGATGCGAAAGAAGAGGTCAAAGCCCTCCTGGAGCTGCCTGGGAGGAGTCTTGGGTGGATGCTGGAGGAGCCATTTTGCATTAAGGGAGGAAACAACCTTTTGGGTAGCTTCCTCGGAGGAATCTGGGGTTGCTACCTGGGATTCTAGGTCCTGAAAGCAGACCTCCGAAGAGTGCAGCAGAGACCTGAGAGGAGTCCTGGGTGGATCCCTTAGGAGAGATTTTCCTGCAAAGGAGAAAAGACCATTTTGGGTAGCTTCCTTGGAGGAGTCTGGGGCTGCTGCCAGGGATATTAGGACCCGCGAGCAGAGGTCAAAGCCCTCCAGGAGCTGCCTGGGAGGAGTCTTGGGTGGATGCTGGAGGAGCCATTTTGCATTAAGGGAGGAAACAACCTTTTGGGTAGCTTCCTCGGAGGAATCTGGGGTTGCTACCTGGGATTTTAGGACCTGAAAGCGGAGCTCCGAAGAGATTTTCCTGCAAAGCAGGAAAGACCATTTTGGGTAGCTTCCTTGGAGGAGTCTGGGGCTGCTACCTGGCACCTTAGGATGCAAAAGAAGAGGTCAAAGCCCTCCAGGAGCTGCCTGGGAGGAGTCTTGGGTGGATCCCGGTGGAACGATTTTGCATTAAGGGAGGAAACAACCTTTTGGGTAGCTTCCTCGGAGGAATCTGGGGTTGCTACCTGGGATTGTAGGACCTGAAAGCAGAGCTCCGAAGAGTGCAGCAGAGACCTGAGAGAAGTCCTGGATGGATCCCTTAGGAGAGATTTTCCTGCAAAGCAGGAAAGACCATTTTGGGTAGCTTCCTCGGAGGAATCTGGGGCTGCTACCTGGGACGTTAGGATGCGAAAGAAGAGGTCAAAGCCCTCCTGGAGCTGCCTGGGAGGAGTCTTGGGTGGATGCTGGAGGAGCCATTTTGAATTAAGGGAGGAAACAACCTTTTGGGTAGCTTCCTCGGAGGAATCTGGGGTTGCTACCTGGGATTCTAGGACCTGAAAGCAGAGCTCCGAAGAGTGCAGCAGAGACCTGAGAGAAGTCCTGGGTGGATCCCTTAGGAGAGATTTTCCTGCAAAGGAGAAAAGACCATTTTGGGTAGCTTCCTTAGAGGAATCTGGGGCTGCTACCTGGGACGTTAGGATGCGAAAGAAGAGGTCAAAGCCCTCCTGGAGCTGCCTGGGAGGAGTCTTGGGTGGATCCCGGTGGAACGATTTTGCATTAAGGGAGGAAACAACCTTTTGGGTAGCTTCCTCGGAGGAATCTGGGGTTGCTACCTGGGATTCTAGGACCTGAAAGCAGAGCTCCGAAGAGTGCAGCAGAGACCTGAGAGGAGTCCTGGGTGGATCCCTTAGGAGAGATTTTCCTGCAAAGGAGAAAAGACCATTTTGGGTAGCTTCCTTGGAGGAGTGTGGGGCTGCTGCAAGGGATATGAGGACCCGCGAGCAGAGGTCAAAGCCCTCCAGGAGCTGCCTGGGAGGAGTCTTGGGTGGATGCTGGAGGAGCCATTTTGCATTAAGGGAGGAAACAACCTTTTGGGTAGCTTCCTCGGAGGAATCTGGGGTTGCTACCTGGGATTTTAGGACCTGAAAGCGGAGCTCCGAAGAGATTTTCCTGCAAAGCAGGAAAGACCATTTTGGGTAGCTTCCTTGGAGGAGTCTGGGGCTGCTACCTGGGATCTTCGGATGCGAAAGAAGAGGTCAAAGCCCTCCAGGAGCTGCCTGGGAGGAGTCTTGGGTGGATCCCGGTGGAACGATTTTGCATTAAGGGAGGAAACAACCTTTTGGGTAGCTTCCTCGGAGGAATCTGGGGTTGCTACCTGGGATTCTAGGTCCTGAAAGCAGAGCTCCGAAGAGTGCAGCAGAGACCTGAGAGGAGTCCTGTGTGGATACCTTAGGAGAGATTTTCCTGCAAAGGAGAAAAGACCATTTTGGGTAGCTTCCTCGGAGGAATCTGGGGCTGCCACCTGGGATTCTAGGACCTGAAAGCAGAGCTCCAAAGAGTGCAGCAGAGACCTGAGAGGAGTCCTGGTTGGATCCCTTAGGAGAGATTTTCCTGCAAAGCAGGAAAGACCATTTTGGGTAGCTTCCTTGGAGGAATCTGGGGCTGCTACCTGGGACGTTAGGATGCGAAAGAAGAGGTCAAAGCCCTCCAGGAGCTGCCTGGGAGGAGTCTTGGGTGGATGCTGGAGGAGCCATTTTGCAATAAGGGAGGAAACAACCTTTTGGGTAGCTTCCTCGGAGGAATCTGGGGTTGCTACCT
Organism: Pelecanus crispus; assembly: GCF_030463565.1. NCBI lineage: Eukaryota > Metazoa > Chordata > Aves > Pelecaniformes > Pelecanidae > Pelecanus > Pelecanus crispus. The sequence goes on along the minus strand of NC_134653.1, from coordinate 21,913,136 downwards.
GGGATTCTAGGACCTGAAAGCAGAGCTCCGAAGAGTGCAGCAGAGACCTGAGAGGAGTCCTGGGTGGATCCCTTAGGAGAGATTTTCCTGCAAAGGAGAAAAGACCATTTTGGGTAGCTTCCTTGGAGGAGTCTGGGGCTGCTACCTGGGATATTAGGACCCGCGAGCAGAGGTCAAAGCCCTCCAGGAGCTGCCTGGGAGCAGTCTTGGGTGGATGCTGGAGGAGCCATTTTGCATTAAGGGAGGAAACAACCTTTTGGGTAGCTTCCTCGGAGGAATCTGGGGTTGCTACCTGGGATTTTAGGACCTGAAAGCGGAGCTCCGAAGAGATTTTCCTGCAAAGCAGGAAAGACCATTTTGGGTAGCTTCCTTGGAGGAATCTGGGGCTGCTACCTGGGACGTTAGGATGCGAAAGAAGAGGTCAAAGCCCTCCAGGAGCTGCCTGGGAGGAGTCTTGGGTGGATGCTGGAGGAGCCATTTTGAATTAAGGGAGGAAACAACCTTTTGGGTAGCTTCCTCGGAGGAATCTGGGGTTGCTACCTGGGATTCTAGGACCTGAAAGCAGAGCTCCGAAGAGTGCAGCAGAGACCTGAGAGAAGTCCTGGGTGGATCCCTTAGGAGAGATTTTCCTGCAAAGGAGAAAAGACCATTTTGGGTAGCTTCCTTAGAGGAATCTGGGGCTGCTACCTGGGACGTTAGGATGCGAAAGAAGAGGTCAAAGCCCTCCAGGAGCTGCCTGGGAGGAGCCTTGGGTGGATCCCGGAGGAACGATTTTGCATTAAGGGAGGAAACAACCTTTTGGGTAGCTTCCTCGGAGGAATCTGGGGTTGCTACCTGCGGTTTTAGGACCTGAAAGCAGAGCTCCGAAGAGTGCAGCAGAGACCTGAGAGGAGTCCTGGGTGGATCCCTTAGGAGAGATTTTCCTGCAAAGGAGAAAAGACCATTTTGGGTAGCTTCCTTGGAGGAGTGTGGGGCTGCTGCCAGGGATATTAGGACCCGCGAGCAGAGGTCAAAGCCCTCCAGGAGCTGCCTGGGAGGAGTCTTGGGTGGATGCTGGAGGAGCCATTTTGCATTAAGGGAGGAAACAACCTTTTGGGTAGCTTCCTCGGAGGAATCTGGGGTTGCTACCTGGGATTTTAGGACCTGAAAGCGGAGCTCCGAAGAGATTTTCCTGCAAAGCAGGAAAGACCATTTTGGGTAGCTTCCTTGGAGGAGTCTGGGGCTGCTACCTGGGATCTTCGGATGCGAAAGAAGAGGTCAAAGCCCTCCTGGAGCTGCCTGGGAGGAGTCTTGGGTGGATCCCGGTGGAACGATTTTGCATTAAGGGAGGAAACAACCTTTTGGGTAGCTTCCTCGGAGGAATCTGGGGTTGCTACCTGGGATTCTAGGTCCTGAAAGCAGAGCTCCGAAGAGTGCAGCAGAGATCTGAGAGGAGTCCTGGGTGGATCCCTTAGGAGAGATTTTCCTGCAAAGGAGAAAAGACCATTTTGGGTAGCTTCCTTGGAGGAGTCTGGGGCTGCTACCTGGGACGTTAGGATGCGAAAGAAGAGGTCAAAGCCCTCCTGGAGCTGCCTGGGAGGAGTCTTGGGTGGATCCCGGTGGAACGATTTTGCATTAAGGGAGGAAACAACCTTTTGGGTAGCTTCCTCGGAGGAATCTGGGGTTGCTACCTGGGATTCTAGGACCTGAAAGCAGAGCTCCGAAGAGTGCAGCAGAGACCTGAGAGAAGTCCTGGGTGGATCCCTTAGGAGAGAATTTCCTGCAAAGCAGGAAAGACCATTTTGGGTAGCTTCCTTGGAGGAGTGTGGGGCTGCTACCTGGGATATTAGGACCCGCGAGCAGAGGTCAAAGCCCTCCAGGAGCTGCCTGGGAGGAGTCTTGGGTGGATGCTGGAGGAGCCATTTTGCATTAAGGGAGGAAACAACCTTTTGGGTAGCTTCCTCGGAGGAATCTGGGGTTGCTACCTGGGATTCTAGGTCCTGAAAGCAGACCTCCGAAGAGTGCAGCAGAGACCTGAGAGGAGTCCTGGGTGGATCCCTTAGGAGAGATTTTCCTGCAAAGGAGAAAAGACCATTTTGGGTAGCTTCCTTGGAGGAGTCTGGGGCTGCTGCAAGGGATATTAGGACCCGCGAGCAGAGGTCAAAGCCCTCCAGGAGCTGCCTGGGAGGAGTCTTGGGTGGATGCTGGAGGAGCCATTTTGCATTAAGGGAGGAAACAACCTTTTGGGTAACTTCCTCGGAGGAATCTGGGGTTGCTACCTGGGATTTTAGGACCTGAAAGCGGAGCTCCGAAGAGATTTTCCTGCAAAGCAGGAAAGACCATTTTGGGTAGCTTCCTTGGAGGTGTCTGGGGCTGCTACCTGGGATCTTCGGATGCGAAAGAAGAGGTCAAAGCCCTCCAGGAGCTGCCTGGGAGGAGTCTTGGGTGGATCCGGAAGGAGCCATTTTGCATTAAGGGAGGAAACAACCTTTTGGGTAGCTTCCTCGGAGGAATCTGGGGTTGCTACCTGGGATTGTAGGACCTGAAAGCAGAGCTCCGAAGAGTGCAGCAGAGACCTGAGAGAAGTCCTGTGTGGATCCCTTAGGAGAGATTTTCCTGCAAAGCAGGAAAGACCATTTTGGGTAGCTTCCTTAGAGGAATCTGGGGCTGCTACCTGGGATCTTCGGATGCGAAAGAAGAGGTCAAAGCCCTCCTGGAGCTGCCTGGGAGGAGTCTTGGGTGGATGCTGGAGGAGCCATTTTGAATTAAGGGAGGAAACAACCTTTTGGGTAGCTTCCTCGGAGGAATCTGGGGTTGCTACCTGGGATTCTAGGACCTGAAAGCAGAGCTCCGAAGAGTGCAGCAGAGACCTGAGAGGAGTCCTGGGTGGATCCCTTAGGAGAGATTTTCCTGCAAAGCAGGAAAGACCATTTTGGGTAGCTTTCTCGGAGGAATCTGGGGCTGCTACCTGCGACGTTAGGATGCGAAAGAAGAGGTCAAAGCCCTCCAGGAGCTGCCTGGGAGGAGTCTTGGGTGGATGCTGGAGGAGCCATTTTGCATTAAGGGAGGAAACAACCTTTTGGGTAGCTTCCTCGGAGGAATCTGGGGTTGCTACCTGGGATTCTAGGTCCTGAAAGCAGACCTCCGAAGAGTGCAGCAGAGACCTGAGAGGAGTCCTGGGTGGATCCCTTAGGAGAGATTTTCGTGCAAAGGAGAAAAGACCATTTTGGGTAGATTCCTTGGAGGAGTCTGGGGCTGCTGCCAGGGATATTAGGACCCGCGAGCAGAGGTCAAAGCCCTCCAGGAGCTGCCTGGGAGGAGTCTTGGGTGGATGCTGGAGGAGCCATTTTGCATTAAGGGAGGAAACAACCTTTTGGGTAGCTTCCTGGGAGGAATCTGGGGTTGCTACCTGGGATTTTAGGACCTGAAAGCGGAGCTCCGAAGAGATTTTCCTGCAAAGCAGGAAAGACCATTTTGGGTAGCTTCCTTGGAGGAGTCTGGGGCTGCTACCTGGCACCTTAGGATGCAAAAGAAGAGGTCAAAGCCCTCCTGGAGCTGCCTGGGAGGAGTCTTGGGTGGATCCCGGTGGAACGATTTTGCATTAAGGGAGGAAACAACCTTTTGGGTAGCTTCCTCGGAGGAATCTGGGGTTGCTACCTGGGATTCTAGGACCTGAAAGCAGAGCTCCGAAGAGTGCAGCAGAGACCTGAGAGAAGTCCTGGGTGGATCCCTTAGGAGAGAATTTCCTGCAAAGCAGGAAAGACCATTTTGGGTAGCTTCCTCGGAGGAATCTGGGGCTGCTACCTGGGACGTTAGGATGCGAAAGAAGAGGTCAAAGCCCTCCAGGAGCTGCCTGGGAGGAGTCTTGGGTGGATGCTGGAGGAGCCATTTTGAATTAAGGGAGGAAACAACCTTTTGGGTAGCTTCCTCGGAGGAATCTGGGGTTGCTACCTGGGATTCTAGGACCTGAAAGCAGAGCTCCGAAGAGTGCAGCAGAGACCTGAGAGAAGTCCTGGGTGGATCCCTTAGGAGAGATTTTCCTGCAAAGGAGAAAAGACCATTTTGGGTAGCTTCCTTAGAGGAATCTGGGGCTGCTACCTGGGACGTTAGGATGCGAAAGAAGAGGTCAAAGCCCTCCAGGAGCTGCCTGGGAGGAGTCTTGGGTGGATCCCGGTGGAACGATTTTGCATTAAGGGAGGAAACAACCTTTTGGGTAGCTTCCTCGGAGGCATCTGGGGTTGCTACCTGGGATTCTAGGACCTGAAAGCAGAGCTCCGAAGAGTGCAGCAGAGACCTGAGAGGAGTCCTGGGTGGATCCCTTAGGAGAGATTTTCCTGCAAAGGAGAAAAGACCATTTCGGGTAACTTCTTTGGAGGAATCTGGGGTTGCCACCTGGGGTTTTAGGACTTGAAAGCAGAGCTCTGAAGAGTGCAGCAGACACCTGAGAGGAGTCCTGGGTGGATCCCTTAGGAGAGATTTTCTTGCAAAGCAGGAAAGACCATTTTGGGTAGCTTCCTCGGAGGAATCTGGGGCTGCTACCTGGGACGTTAGGATGCGAAAGAAGAGGTCAAAGCCCTCCAGGAGCTGCCTGGGAGGAGCCTTGGGTGGATCCCGGAGGAACGATTTTGCATTAAGGGAGGAAACAACCTTTTGGGTAGCTTCCTCGGAGGAATCTGGGGTTGCTACCTGCGGTTTTAGGACCTGAAAGCAGAGCTCCGAAGAGTGCAGCAGAGACCTGAGAGGAGTCCTGGGTGGATCCCTTAGGAGAGATTTTCCTGCAAAGGAGAAAAGACCATTTTGGGTAGCTTCCTTGGAGGAGTCTGGGGCTGCTGCCAGGGATATTAGGACCCGCGAGCAGAGGTCAAAGCCCTCCAGGAGCTGCCTGGGAGGAGTCTTGGGTGGATGCTGGAGGAGCCATTTTGCATTAAGGGAGGAAACAACCTTTTGGGTAGCTTCCTCGGAGGAATCTGGGGTTGCTACCTGGGATTCTAGGACCTGAAAGCAGAGCTCCGAAGAGTGCAGCAGAGACCTGAGAGAAGTCCTGTGTGGATCCCTTAGGAGAGATTTTCCTGCAAAGGAGAAAAGACCATTTTGGGTAGCTTCCTTAGAGGAATCTGGGGCTGCTACCTGGGACGTTAGGATGCGAAAGAAGAGGTCAAAGCCCTCCAGGAGCTGCCTGGGAGGAGCCTTGGGTGGATCCCGGAGGAACGATTTTGCATTAAGGGAGGAAACAACCTTTTGGGTAGCTTCCTCGGAGGAATCTGGGGTTGCTACCTGCGGTTTTAGGACCTGAAAGCAGAGCTCCGAAGAGTGCAGCAGAGACCTGAGAGGAGTCCTGGGTGGATCCCTTAGGAGAGATTTTCGTGCAAAGGAGAAAAGACCATTTTGGGTAGCTTCCTTGGAGGAGTCTGGGGCTGCTGCCAGGGATATTAGGACCCGCGAGCAGAGGTCAAAGCCCTCCAGGAGCTGCCTGGGAGGAGTCTTGGGTGGATGCTGGAGGAGCCATTTTGCATTAAGGGAGGAAACAACCTTTTGGGTAGCTTCCTGGGAGGAATCTGGGGTTGCTACCTGGGATTTTAGGACCTGAAAGCGGAGCTCCGAAGAGATTTTCCTGCAAAGCAGGAAAGACCATTTTGGGTAGCTTCCTTGGAGGAGTCTGGGGCTGCTACCTGGCACCTTAGGATGCAAAAGAAGAGGTCAAAGCCCTCCTGGAGCTGCCTGGGAGGAGTCTTGGGTGGATCCCGGTGGAACGATTTTGCATTAAGGGAGGAAACAACCTTTTGGGTAGCTTCCTCGGAGGAATCTGGGGTTGCTACCTGGGATTCTAGGACCTGAAAGCAGAGCTCCGAAGAGTGCAGCAGAGACCTGAGAGAAGTCCTGGGTGGATCCCTTAGGAGAGAATTTCCTGCAAAGCAGGAAAGACCATTTTGGGTAGCTTCCTCGGAGGAATCTGGGGCTGCTACCTGGGACGTTAGGATGCGAAAGAAGAGGTCAAAGCCCTCCAGGAGCTGCCTGGGAGGAGTCTTGGGTGGATGCTGGAGGAGCCATTTTGCAATAAGGGAGGAAACAACCTTTTGGGTAGCTTCCTCGGAGGAATCTGGGGTTGCTACCTGGGATTCTAGGACCTGAAAGCAGAGCTCCGAAGAGTGCAGCAGAGACCTGAGAGAAGTCCTGGGTGGATCCCTTAGGAGAGATTTTCCTGCAAAGGAGAAAAGACCATTTTGGGTAGCTTCCTTAGAGGAATCTGGGGCTGCTACCTGGGACGTTAGGATGCGAAAGAAGAGGTCAAAGCCCTCCAGGAGCTGCCTGGGAGGAGTCTTGGGTGGATCCCGGTGGAACGATTTTGCATTAAGGGAGGAAACAACCTTTTGGGTAGCTTCCTCGGAGGCATCTGGGGTTGCTACCTGGGATTCTAGGACCTGAAAGCAGAGCTCCGAAGAGTGCAGCAGAGACCTGAGAGGAGTCCTGGGTGGATCCCTTAGGAGAGATTTTCCTGCAAAGGAGAAAAGACCATTTCGGGTAACTTCTTTGGAGGAATCTGGGGTTGCCACCTGGGGTTTTAGGACTTGAAAGCAGAGCTCTGAAGAGTGCAGCAGACACCTGAGAGGAGTCCTGGGTGGATCCCTTAGGAGAGATTTTCTTGCAAAGCAGGAAAGACCATTTTGGGTAGCTTCCTCGGAGGAATCTGGGGCTGCTACCTGGGACGTTAGGATGCGAAAGAAGAGGTCAAAGCCCTCCAGGAGCTGCCTGGGAGGAGCCTTGGGTGGATCCCGGAGGAACGATTTTGCATTAAGGGAGGAAACAACCTTTTGGGTAGCTTCCTCGGAGGAATCTGGGGTTGCTACCTGCGGTTTTAGGACCTGAAAGCAGAGCTCCGAAGAGTGCAGCAGAGACCTGAGAGGAGTCCTGGGTGGATCCCTTAGGAGAGATTTTCCTGCAAAGGAGAAAAGACCATTTTGGGTAGCTTCCTTGGAGGAGTCTGGGGCTGCTGCCAGGGATATTAGGACCCGCGAGCAGAGGTCAAAGCCCTCCAGGAGCTGCCTGGGAGGAGTCTTGGGTGGATGCTGGAGGAGCCATTTTGCATTAAGGGAGGAAACAACCTTTTGGGTAGCTTCCTCGGAGGAATCTGGGGTTGCTACCTGGGATTCTAGGACCTGAAAGCAGAGCTCCGAAGAGTGCAGCAGAGACCTGAGAGAAGTCCTGGGTGGATCCCTTAGGAGAGATTTTCCTGCAAAGGAGAAAAGACCATTTTGGGTAGCTTCCTTAGAGGAATCTGGGGCTGCTACCTGGGACGTTAGGATGCGAAAGAAGAGGTCAAAGCCCTCCAGGAGCTGCCTGGGAGGAGCCTTGGGTGGATCCCGGAGGAACGATTTTGCATTAAGGGAGGAAACAACCTTTTGGGTAGCTTCCTCGGAGGAATCTGGGGTTGCTACCTGCGGTTTTAGGACCTGAAAGCAGAGCTCCGAAGAGTGCAGCAGAGACCTGAGAGGAGTCCTGGGTGGATCCCTTAGGAGAGATTTTCCTGCAAAGGAGAAAAGACCATTTTGGGTAGCTTCCTTGGAGGAGTCTGGGGCTGCTGCCAGGGATATTAGGACCCGCGAGCAGAGGTCAAAGCCCTCCAGGAGCTGCCTGGGAGGAGTCTTGGGTGGATGCTGGAGGAGCCATTTTGCATTAAGGGAGGAAACAACCTTTTGGGTAGCTTCCTCGGAGGAATCTGGGGTTGCTACCTGGGATTTTAGGACCTGAAAGCGGAGCTCCGAAGAGATTTTCCTGCAAAGCAGGAAAGACCATTTTGGGTAGCTTCCTTGGAGGAGTCTGGGGCTGCTGCCAGGGATATTAGGACCCGCGAGCAGAGGTCAAAGCCCTCCAGGAGCTGCCTGGGAGGAGTCTTGGGTGGATCCCGGTGGAACGATTTTGCATTAAGGGAGGAAACAACCTTTTGGGTAGCTTCCTCGGAGGAATCTGGGGTTGCTACCTGGGATTCTAGGTCCTGAAAGCAGAGCTCCGAAGAGTGCAGCAGAGATCTGAGAGGAGTCCTGGGTGGATCCCTTAGGAGAGATTTTCCTGCAAAGGAGAAAAGACCATTTTGGGTAGCTTCCTTGGAGGAGTCTGGGGCTGCTACCTGGGACGTTAGGATGCGAAAGAAGAGGTCAAAGCCCTCCTGGAGCTGCCTGGGAGGAGTCTTGGGTGGATCCCGGTGGAACGATTTTGCATTAAGGGAGGAAACAACCTTTTGGGTAGCTTCCTCGGAGGAATCTGGGGTTGCTACCTGGGATTCTAGGACCTGAAAGCAGAGCTCCGAAGAGTGCAGCAGAGACCTGAGAGAAGTCCTGGGTGGATCCCTTAGGAGAGAATTTCCTGCAAAGCAGGAAAGACCATTTTGGGTAGCTTCCTTGGAGGAGTGTGGGGCTGCTACCTGGGATATTAGGACCCGCGAGCAGAGGTCAAAGCCCTCCAGGAGCTGCCTGGGAGGAGTCTTGGGTGGATGCTGGAGGAGCCATTTTGCATTAAGGGAGGAAACAACCTTTTGGGTAGCTTCCTCGGAGGAATCTGGGGTTGCTACCTGGGATTCTAGGTCCTGAAAGCAGACCTCCGAAGAGTGCAGCAGAGACCTGAGAGGAGTCCTGGGTGGATCCCTTAGGAGAGATTTTCCTGCAAAGGAGAAAAGACCATTTTGGGTAGCTTCCTTGGAGGAGTCTGGGGCTGCTGCCAGGGATATTAGGACCCGCGAGCAGAGGTCAAAGCCCTCCAGGAGCTGCCTGGGAGGAGTCTTGGGTGGATGCTGGAGGAGCCATTTTGCATTAAGGGAGGAAACAACCTTTTGGGTAACTTCCTCGGAGGAATCTGGGGTTGCTACCTGGGATTTTAGGACCTGAAAGCGGAGCTCCGAAGAGATTTTCCTGCAAAGCAGGAAAGACCATTTTGGGTAGCTTCCTTGGAGGAGTCTGGGGCTGCTACCTGGGATCTTCGGATGCGAAAGAAGAGGTCAAAGCCCTCCAGGAGCTGCCTGGGAGGAGTCTTGGGTGGATCCGGAAGGAGCCATTTTGCATTAAGGGAGGAAACAACCTTTTGGGTAGCTTCCTCGGAGGAATCTGGGGTTGCTACCTGGGATTGTAGGACCTGAAAGCAGAGCTCCGAAGAGTGCAGCAGAGACCTGAGAGAAGTCCTGTGTGGATCCCTTAGGAGAGATTTTCCTGCAAAGCAGGAAAGACCATTTTGGGTAGCTTCCTTAGAGGAATCTGGGGCTGCTACCTGGGATCTTCGGATGCGAAAGAAGAGGTCAAAGCCCTCCTGGAGCTGCCTGGGAGGAGTCTTGGGTGGATGCTGGAGGAGCCATTTTGAATTAAGGGAGGAAACAACCTTTTGGGTAGCTTCCTCGGAGGAATCTGGGGTTGCTACCTGGGATTCTAGGACCTGAAAGCAGAGCTCCGAAGAGTGCAGCAGAGACCTGAGAGGAGTCCTGGGTGGATCCCTTAGGAGAGATTTTCCTGCAAAGCAGGAAAGACCATTTTGGGTAGCTTTCTCGGAGGAATCTGGGGCTGCTACCTGCGACGTTAGGATGCGAAAGAAGAGGTCAAAGCCCTCCAGGAGCTGCCTGGGAGGAGTCTTGGGTGGATGCTGGAGGAGCCATTTTGAATTAAGGGAGGAAACAACCTTTTGGGTAGCTTCCTCGGAGGAATCTGGGGTTGCTACCTGGGATTCTAGGACCTGAAAGCAGAGCTCCGAAGAGTGCAGCAGAGACCTGAGAGGAGTCCTGGGTGGATCCCTTAGGAGAGATTTTCGTGCAAAGGAGAAAAGACCATTTTGGGTAGCTTCCTTGGAGGAGTCTGGGGCTGCTGCCAGGGATATTAGGACCCGCGAGCAGAGGTCAAAGCCCTCCAGGAGCTGCCTGGGAGGAGTCTTGGGTGGATGCTGGAGGAGCCATTTTGCATTAAGGGAGGAAACAACCTTTTGGGTAGCTTCCTGGGAGGAATCTGGGGTTGCTACCTGGGATTTTAGGACCTGAAAGCGGAGCTCCGAAGAGATTTTCCTGCAAAGCAGGAAAGACCATTTTGGGTAGCTTCCTTGGAGGAGTCTGGGGCTGCTACCTGGCACCTTAGGATGCAAAAGAAGAGGTCAAAGCCCTCCTGGAGCTGCCTGGGAGGAGTCTTGGGTGGATCCCGGTGGAACGATTTTGCATTAAGGGAGGAAACAACCTTTTGGGTAGCTTCCTCGGAGGAATCTGGGGTTGCTACCTGGGATTCTAGGACCTGAAAGCAGAGCTCCGAAGAGTGCAGCAGAGACCTGAGAGAAGTCCTGGGTGGATCCCTTAGGAGAGAATTTCCTGCAAAGCAGGAAAGACCATTTTGGGTAGCTTCCTCGGAGGAATCTGGGGCTGCTACCTGGGACGTTAGGATGCGAAAGAAGAGGTCAAAGCCCTCCAGGAGCTGCCTGGGAGGAGTCTTGGGTGGATGCTGGAGGAGCCATTTTGAATTAAGGGAGGAAACAACATTTTGGGTAGCTTCCTCGGAGGAATCTGGGGTTGCTACCTGGGATTCTAGGACCTGAAAGCAGAGCTCCGAAGAGTGCAGCAGAGACCTGAGAGAAGTCCTGGGTGGATCCCTTAGGAGAGATTTTCCTGCAAAGGAGAAAAGACCATTTTGGGTAGCTTCCTTAGAGGAATCTGGGGCTGCTACCTGGGACGTTAGGATGCGAAAGAAGAGGTCAAAGCCCTCCAGGAGCTGCCTGGGAGGAGTCTTGGGTGGATCCCGGTGGAACGATTTTGCATTAAGGGAGGAAACAACCTTTTGGGTAGCTTCCTCGGAGGCATCTGGGGTTGCTACCTGGGATTCTAGGACCTGAAAGCAGAGCTCCGAAGAGTGCAGCAGAGACCTGAGAGGAGTCCTGGGTGGATCCCTTAGGAGAGATTTTCCTGCAAAGGAGAAAAGACCATTTCGGGTAACTTCTTTGGAGGAATCTGGGGTTGCCACCTGGGGTTTTAGGACTTGAAAGCAGAGCTCTGAAGAGTGCAGCAGACACCTGAGAGGAGTCCTGGGTGGATCCCTTAGGAGAGATTTTCTTGCAAAGCAGGAAAGACCATTTTGGGTAGCTTCCTCGGAGGAATCTGGGGCTGCTACCTGGGACGTTAGGATGCGAAAGAAGAAGTCAAAGCCCTCCAGGAGCTGCCTGGGAGGAGTCTTGGGTGGATGCTGGAGGAGCCATTTTGCATTAAGGGAGGAAACAACCTTTTGGGTAGCTTCCTCGGAGGAATCTGGGGTTGCTACCTGCGGTTTTAGGACCTGAAAGCAGAGCTCCGAAGAGTGCAGCAGAGACCTGAGAGGAGTCCTGGGTGGATCCCTTAGGAGAGATTTTCCTGCAAAGGAGAAAAGACCATTTTGGGTAGCTTCCTTGGAGGAGTGTGGGGCTGCTGCCAGGGATATTAGGACCCGCGAGCAGAGGTCAAAGCCCTCCAGGAGCTGCCTGGGAGGAGTCTTGGCTGGATGCTGGAGGAGCCATTTTGCATTAAGGGAGGAAACAACCTTTTGGGTAGCTTCCTCAGAGGAATCTGGGGTTGCTACCTGGGATTTTAGGACCTGAAAGCGGAGCTCCAAAGAGATTTTCCTGCAAAGCAGGAAAGACCATTTTGGGTAGCTTCCTCGGAGGAATCTGGGGCTGCTCCCTGGGATCTTCGGATGCGAAAGAAGAGGTCAAAGCCCTCCAGGAGCTGCCTGGGAGGAGTCTTGGGTGGATCCCGGTGGAACGATTTTGCATTAAGGGAGGAAACAACCTTTTGGGTAGCTTCCTCGGAGGAATCTGGGGTTGCTACCTGGGATTGTAGGACCTGAAAGCAGAGCTCCGAAGAGTGCAGCAGAGACCTGAGAGGAGTCCTGGGTGGATCCCTTAGGAGAGATTTTCCTGCAAAGCAGGAAAGACCATTTTGGGTAGCTTCCTTGGAGGAATCTGGGGCTGCTACCTGGGACGTTAGGATGCGAAAGAAGAGGTCAAAGCCCTCCTGGAGCTGCCTGGGAGGAGTCTTGGGTGGATGCTGGAGGAGCCATTTTGCATTAAGGGAGGAAACAACCTTTTGGGTAGCTTCCTCGGAGGAATCTGGGGTTGCTACCTGGGATTCTAGGACCTGAAAGCAGAGCTCCGAAGAGTGCAGCAGAGACCTGAGAGGAGTCCTGGGTGGATCCCTTAGGAGAGATTTTCCTGCAAAGGAGAAAAGACCATTTTGGGTAGCTTCCTTGGAGGAGTCTGGGGCTGCTACCTGGGATATTAGGACCCGCGAGCAGAGGTCAAAGCCCTCCAGGAGCTGCCTGGGAGCAGTCTTGGGTGGATGCTGGAGGAGCCATTTTGCATTAAGGGAGGAAACAACCTTTTGGGTAGCTTCCTCGGAGGAATCTGGGGTTGCTACCTGGGATTTTAGGACCTGAAAGCGGAGCTCCGAAGAGATTTTCCTGCAAAGCAGGAAAGACCATTTTGGGTAGCTTCCTTGGAGGAGTCTGGGGCTGCTACCTGGGACCTTAGGATGCAAAAGAAGAGGTCAAAGCCCTCCAGGAGCTGCCTGGGAGGAGTCTTGGGTGGATCCCGGTGGAACGATTTTGCATTAAGGGAGGAAACAACCTTTTGGGTAGCTTCCTCGGAGGAATCTGGGGTTGCTACCTGGGATTGTAGGACCTGAAAGCAGAGCTCCGAAGAGTGCAGCAGAGACCTGAGAGAAGTCCTGGGTGGATCCCTTAGGAGAGAATTTCCTGCAAAGCAGGAAAGACCATTTTGGGTAGCTTCCTCGGAGGAATCTGGGGCTGCTACCTGGGACGTTAGGATGCGAAAGAAGAGGTCAAAGCCCTCCAGGAGCTGCCTGGGAGGAGTCTTGGGTGGATGCTGGAGGAGCCATTTTGCATTAAGGGAGGAAACAACCTTTTGGGTAGCTTCCTCGGAGGAATCTGGGGTTGCTACCTGGGATTCTAGGACCTGAAAGCAGAGCTCCGAAGAGTGCAGCAGAGACCTGAGAGAAGTCCTGGGTGGATCCCTTAGGAGAGATTTTCCTGCAAAGGAGAAAAGACCGTTTTGGGTAGCTTCCTTAGAGGAATCTGGGGCTGCTACCTGGGACGTTAGGATGCGAAAGAAGAGGTCAAAGCCCTCCAGGAGCTGCCTGGGAGGAGTCTTGGGTGGATCCCGGTGGAACGATTTTGCATTAAGGGAGGAAACAAACTTTTGGGTAGCTTCCTCGGCGGCATCTGGGGTTGCTACCTGGGATTCTAGGACCTGAAAGCAGAGCTCCGAAGAGTGCAGCAGAGACCTGAGAGGAGTCCTGGGTGGATCCCTTAGGAGAGATTTTCCTGCAAAGGAGAAAAGACCATTTTGGGTAGCTTCCTTGGAGGAGTCTGGGGCTGCTGCCAGGGATATGAGGACCCGCGAGCAGAGGTCAAAGCCCTCCAGGAGCTGCCTGGGAGGAGTCTTGGGTGGATGCTGGAGGAGCCATTTTGCATTAAGGGAGGAAACAACCTTTTGGGTAGCTTCCTCGGAGGAATCTGGGGTTGCTACCTGGGATTTTAGGACCTGAAAGCGGAGCTCCGAAGAGATTTTCCTGCAAAGCAGGAAAGACCATTTTGGGTAGCTTCCTTGGAGGAGTCTGGGGCTGCTACCTGGCACCTTAGGATGCAAAAGAAGAGGTCAAAGCCCTCCAGGAGCTGCCTGGGAGGAGTCTTGGGTGGATCCCAGTGGAACGATTTTGCATTAAGGGAGGAAACAACCTTTTGGGTAGCTTCCTCGGAGGAATCTGGGGTTGCTACCTGGGATTCTAGGTCCTGAAAGCAGAGCTCCGAAGAGTGCAGCAGAGACCTGAGAGGAGTCCTGGGTGGATCCCTTAGGAGACATTTTCCTGCAAAGGAGAAAAGACCATATTGGGTAGCTTCCTTGGAGGAATCTGGGGCTGCCACCTGGGGTTTTAGGACCTGAAAGCAGAGCTCCGAAGAGTGCAGCAGAGACCTGAGAGGAGTCCTGGGTGGATCCCTTAGGAGAGATTTTCTTGCAAAGCAGGAAAGACCATTTTGGGTAGCTTCCTTGGAGGAGTGTGGGGCTGCTGCCAGGGATATTAGGACCCGCGAGCAGAGGTCAAAGCCCTCCAGGAGCTGCCTGGGAGGAGTCTTGGGTGGATGCTGGAGGAGCCATTTTGCATTAAGGGAGGAAACAACCTTTTGGGTAGCTTCCTTGGAGGAATCTGGGGTTGCTACCTGGGATTTTAGGACCTGAAAGCGGAGCTCCAAAGAGATTTTCCTGCAAAGCAGGAAAGACCATTTTGGGTAGCTTCCTCGGAGGAATCTGGGGCTGCTACCTGGGACGTTAGGATGCGAAAGAAGAGGTCAAAGCCCTCCTGGAGCTGCCTGGGAGGAGTCTTGGGTGGATCCCGGTGGAACGATTTTGCATTAAGGGAGGAAACAACCTTTTGGGTAGCTTCCTCGGAGGAATCTGGGGTTGCTACCTGGGATTCTAGGACCTGAAAGCAGAGCTCCGAAGAGTGCAGCAGAGACCTGAGAGGAGTCTTGGGTGGATCCCTTAGGAGAGATTTTCCTGCAAAGCAGGAAAGACCATTTTGGGTAGCTTCCTTGGAGGAATCTGGGGCTGCTACCTGGGACGTTAGGATGCGAAAGAAGAGGTCAAAGCCCTCCAGGAGCTGCCTGGGAGGAGTCTTGGGTGGATGCTGGAGGAGCCATTTTGCATTAAGGGAGGAAACAACCTTTTGGGTAGCTTCCTCGGAGGAATCTGGGGTTGCTACCTGGGATTCTAGGTCCTGAAAGCAGACCTCCGAAGAGTGCAGCAGAGACCTGAGAGGAGTCCTGGGTGGATCCCTTAGGAGAGATTTTCCTGCAAAGGAGAAAAGACCATTTTGGGTAGCTTCCTTGGAGGAGTCTGGGGCTGCTGCCAGGGATATTAGGACCCGCGAGCAGAGGTCAAAGCCCTCCAGGAGCTGCCTGGGAGGAGTCTTGGGTGGATGCTGGAGGAGCCATTTTGCATTAAGGGAGGAAACAACCTTTTGGGTAGCTTCCTCGGAGGAATCTGGGGTTGCTACCTGGGATTCTAGGTCCTGAAAGCAGACCTCCGAAGAGTGCAGCAGAGACCTGAGAGGAGTCCTGGGTGGATCCCTTAGGAGAGATTTTCCTGCAAAGGAGAAAAGACCATTTTGGGTAGCTTCCTTGGAGGAGTCTGGGGCTGCTGCAAGGGATATTAGGACCCGCGAGCAGAGGTCAAAGCCCTCCAGGAGCTGCCTGGGAGGAGTCTTGGGTGGATGCTGGAGGAGCCATTTTGCATTAAGGGAGGAAACAACCTTTTGGGTAACTTCCTCGGAGGAATCTGGGGTTTCTACCTGGGATTTTAGGACCTGAAAGCGGAGCTCCGAAGAGATTTTCCTGCAAAGCAGGAAAGACCATTTTGGGTAGCTTCCTTGGAGGTGTCTGGGGCTGCTACCTGGGATCTTCGGATGCGAAAGAAGAGGTCAAAGCCCTCCAGGAGCTGCCTGGGAGGAGTCTTGGGTGGATCCGGAAGGAGCCATTTTGCATTAAGGGACGAAACAACCTTTTGGGTAGCTTCCTCGGAGGAATCTGGGGTTGCTACCTGGGATTGTAGGACCTGAAAGCAGAGCTCCGAAGAGTGCAGCAGAGACCTGAGAGAAGTCCTGTGTGGATCCCTTAGGAGAGATTTTCCTGCAAAGCAGGAAAGACCATTTTGGGTAGCTTCCTCGGAGGAATCTGGGGCTGCTACCTGGGACGTTAGGATGCGAAAGAAGAGGTCAAAGCCCTCCAGGAGCTGCCTGGGAGGAGTCTTGGGTGGATGCTGGAGGAGCCATTTTGAATTAAGGGAGGAAACAACCTTTTGGGTAGCTTCCTCGGAGGAATCTGGGGTTGCTACCTGGGATTCTAGGTCCTGAAAGCAGAGCTCCGAAGAGTGCAGCAGAGACCTGAGAGGAGTCCTGGGTGGATCCCTTAGGAGAGATTTTCCTGCAAAGGAGAAAAGACCATTTTGGGTAGCTTCCTTGGAGGAGTCTGGGGCTGCTGCCAGGGATATTAGGACCCGCGAGCAGAGGTCAAAGCCCTCCAGGAGCTGCCTGGGAGGAGTCTTGGGTGGATGCTGGAGGAGCCATTTTGCATTAAGGGAGGAAACAACCTTTTGGGTAGCTTCCTCGGAGGAATCTGGGGTTGCTACCTGGGATTTTAGGACCTGAAAGCGGAGCTCCGAAGAGATTTTCCTGCAAAGCAGGAAAGACCATTTTGGGTAGCTTCCTTGGAGGAGTCTGGGGCTGCTCCCTGGGATCTTCGGATGCGAAAGAAGAGGTCAAAGCCCTCCAGGAGCTGCCTGGGAGGAGTCTTGGGTGGATCCCGGTGGAACGATTTTGCATTAAGGGAGGAAACAACCTTTTGGGTAGCTTCCTCGGAGGAATCTGGGGTTGCTACCTGGGATTCTAGGACCTGAAAGCAGAGCTCCGAAGAGTGCAGCAGAGACCTGAGAGAAGTCCTGGGTGGATCCCTTAGGAGAGAATTTCCTGCAAAGCAGGAAAGACCATTTTGGGTAGCTTCCTCGGAGGAATCTGGGGCTGCTACCTGGGACGTTAGGATGCGAAAGAAGAGGTCAAAGCCCTCCAGGAGCTGCCTGGGAGGAGTCTTGGGTGGATGCTGGAGGAGCCATTTTGAATTAAGGGAGGAAACAACCTTTTGGGTAGCTTCCTCGGAGGAATCTGGGGTTGCTACCTGGGATTCTAGGACCTGAAAGCAGAGCTCCGAAGAGTGCAGCAGAGACCTGAGAGAAGTCCTGGGTGGATCCCTTAGGAGAGATTTTCCTGCAAAGGAGAAAAGACCATTTTGGGTAGCTTCCTTAGAGGAATCTGGGGCTGCTACCTGGGACGTTAGGATGCGAAAGAAGAGGTCAAAGCCCTCCAGGAGCTGCCTGGGAGGAGTCTTGGGTGGATCCCGGTGGAACGATTTTGCATTAAGGGAGGAAACAACCTTTTGGGTAGCTTCCTCGGAGGAATCTGGGGTTGCTACCTGGGATTCTAGGACCTGAAAGCAGAGCTCCGAAGAGTGCAGCAGAGACCTGAGAGGAGTCCTGGGTGGATCCCTTAGGAGAGATTTTCCTGCAAAGGAGAAAAGACCATTTTGGGTAGCTTCCTTGGAGGAGTCTGGGGCTGCTGCCAGGGATATGAGGACCCGCGAGCAGAGGTCAAAGCCCTCCAGGAGCTGCCTGGGAGCAGTCTTGGGTGGATGCTGGAGGAGCCATTTTGCATTAAGGGAGGAAACAACCTTTTGGGTAGCTTCCTCGGAGGAATCTGGGGTTGCTACCTGGGATTTTAGGACCTGAAAGCGGAGCTCCGAAGAGATTTTCCTGCAAAGCAGGAAAGACCATTTTGGGTAGCTTCCTTGGAGGAGTCTGGGGCTGCTACCTGGGATCTTCGGATGCGAAAGAAGAGGTCAAAGCCCTCCAGGAGCTGCCTGGGAGGAGTCTTGGGTGGATCCCGGTGGAACGATTTTGCATTAAGGGAGGAAACAACCTTTTGGGTAGCTTCCTCGGAGGAATCTGGGGTTGCTACCTGGGATTCTAGGTCCTGAAAGCAGAGCTCCGAAGAGTGCAGCAGAGACCTGAGAGGAGTCCTGGGTGGATCCCTTAGGAGAGATTTTCCTGCAAAGCAGGAAAGACCATTTTGGGTAGCTTCCTTGGAGGAATCTGGGGCTGCCACCTGGGGTTTTAGGACCTGAAAGCAGAGCTCCGAAGAGTGCAGCAGAGACCTGAGAGGAGTCCTGGGTGGATCCCTTAGGAGAGATTTTCCTGCAAAGGAGAAAAGACCATTTTGGGTAGCTTCCTTAGAGGAATCTGGGGCTGCTACCTGGGACGTTAGGATGCGAAAGAAGAGGTCAAAGCCCTCCAGGAGCTGCCTGGGAGGAGTCTTGGGTGGATGCTGGAGGAGCCATTTTGCAATAAGGGAGGAAACAACCTTTTGGGTAGCTTCCTCGGAGGAATCTGGGGTTGCTACCTGGGATTCTAGGTCCTGAAAGCAGAGCTCCGAAGAGTGCAGCAGAGACCTGAGAGGAGTCCTGGGTGGATCCCTTAGGAGAGATTTTCCTGCAAAGGAGAAAAGACCATTTTGGGTAGCTTCCTTGGAGGAGTGTGGGGCTGCTACCTGGGATATTAGGACCCGCGAGCAGAGGTCAAAGCCCTCCAGGAGCTGCCTGGGAGGAGTCTTGGGTGGATGCTGGAGGAGCCATTTTGCATTAAGGGAGGAAACAACCTTTTGGGTAGCTTCCTCGGAGGAATCTGGGGTTGCTACCTGGGATTTTAGGACCTGAAAGCGGAGCTCCGAAGAGATTTTCCTGCAAAGCAGGAAAGACCATTTTGGGTAGCTTCCTTGGAGGAGTCTGGGGCTGCTACCTGGGATCTTCGGATGCGAAAGAAGAGGTCAAAGCCCTCCAGGAGCTGCCTGGGAGGAGTCTTGGGTGGATCCCGGTGGAACGATTTTGCATTAAGGGAGGAAACAACCTTTTGGGTAGCTTCCTCGGAGGAATCTGGGGTTGCTACCTGGGATTCTAGGACCTGAAAGCAGAGCTCCGAAGAGTGCAGCAGAGACCTGAGAGAAGTCCTGGGTGGATCCCTTAGGAGAGATTTTCCTGCAAAGGAGAAAAGACCATTTTGGGTAGCTTCCTCGGAGGAATCTGGGGCTGCTACCTGGGACGTTAGGATGCGAAAGAAGAGGTCAAAGCCCTCCAGGAGCTGCCTGGGAGGAGTCTTGGGTGGATGCTGGAGGAGCCATTTTGAATTAAGGGAGGAAACAACATTTTGGGTAGCTTCCTCGGAGGAATCTGGGGTTGCTACCTGGGATTCTAGGACCTGAAAGCAGAGCTCCGAAGAGTGCAGCAGAGACCTGAGAGAAGTCCTGGGTGGATCCCTTAGGAGAGATTTTCCTGCAAAGGAGAAAAGACCATTTTGGGTAGCTTCCTTAGAGGAATCTGGGGCTGCTACCTGGGACGTTAGGATGCGAAAGAAGAGGTCAAAGCCCTCCAGGAGCTGCCTGGGAGGAGTCTTGGGTGGATCCCGGTGGAACGATTTTGCATTAAGGGAGGAAACAACCTTTTGGGTAGCTTCCTTGGAGGCATCTGGGGTTGCTACCTGGGATTCTAGGACCTGAAAGCAGAGCTCCGAAGAGTGCAGCAGAGACCTGAGAGGAGTCCTGGGTGGATCCCTTAGGAGAGATTTTCCTGCAAAGGAGAAAAGACCATTTTGGGTAGCTTCCTTGGAGGAGTGTGGGGCTGCTGCCAGGGATATTAGGACCCGCGAGCAGAGGTCAAAGCCCTCCAGGAGCTGCCTGGGAGGAGTCTTGGGTGGATGCTGGAGGAGCCATTTTGCATTAAGGGAGGAAACAACCTTTTGGGTAGCTTCCTCAGAGGAATCTGGGGTTGCTACCTGGGATTTTAGGACCTGAAAGCGGAGCTCCAAAGAGATTTTCCTGCAAAGCAGGAAAGACCATTTTGGGTAGCTTCCTCGGAGGAATCTGGGGCTGCTCCCTGGGATCTTCGGATGCGAAAGAAGAGGTCAAAGCCCTCCTGGAGCTGCCTGGGAGGAGTCTTGGGTGGATCCCGGTGGAACGATTTTGCATTAAGGGAGGAAACAACATTTTGGGTAGCTTCCTTGGAGGAATCTGGGGTTGCTACCTGGGATTGTAGGACCTGAAAGCAGAGCTCCGAAGAGTGCAGCAGAGACCTGAGAGGAGTCCTGGGTGGATCCCTTAGGAGAGATTTTCCTGCAAAGCAGGAAAGACCATTTTGGGTAGCTTCCTTGGAGGAATCTGGGGCTGCTACCTGGGACGTTAGGATGCGAAAGAAGAGGTCAAAGCCCTCCTGGAGCTGCCTGGGAGGAGTCTTGGGTGGATGCTGGAGGAGCCATTTTGCATTAAGGGAGGAAACAACCTTTTGGGTAGCTTCCTCGGAGGAATCTGGGGTTGCTACCTGGGATTCTAGGTCCTGAAAGCAGACCTCCGAAGAGTGCAGCAGAGACCTGAGAGGAGTCCTGGGTGGATCCCTTAGGAGAGATTTTCCTGCAAAGGAGAAAAGACCATTTTGGGTAGCTTCCTTAGAGGAATCTGGGGCTGCTACCTGGGACGTTAGGATGCGAAAGAAGAGGTCAAAGCCCTCCTGGAGCTGCCTGGGAGGAGTCTTGGGTGGATCCCGGTGGAACGATTTTGCATTAAGGGAGGAAACAACCTTTTGGGTAGCTTCCTCGGAGGAATCTGGGGTTGCTACCTGGGATTCTAGGACCTGAAAGCAGAGCTCCGAAGAGTGCAGCAGAGACCTGAGAGAAGTCCTGGGTGGATCCCTTAGGAGAGATTTTCCTGCAAAGGAGAAAAGACCATTTTGGGTAGCTTCCTTAGAGGAATCTGGGGCTGCTACCTGGGACGTTAGGATGCGAAAGAAGAGGTCAAAGCCCTCCAGGAGCTGCCTGGGAGGAGTCTTGGGTGGATCCCGGTGGAACGATTTTGCATTAAGGGAGGAAACAACCTTTTGGGTAGCTTCCTCAGAGGAATCTGGGGTTGCTACCTGGGATTTTAGGACCTGAAAGCGGAGCTCCAAAGAGATTTTCCTGCAAAGCAGGAAAGACCATTTTGGGTAGCTTCCTCGGAGGAATCTGGGGCTGCTCCCTGGGATCTTCGGATGCGAAAGAAGAGGTCAAAGCCCTCCTGGAGCTGCCTGGGAGGAGTCTTGGGTGGATGCTGGAGGAGCCATTTTGCATTAAGGGAGGAAACAACATTTTGGGTAGCTTCCTCGGAGGAATCTGGGGTTGCTACCTGGGATTGTAGGACCTGAAAGCAGAGCTCCGAAGAGTGCAGCAGAGACCTGAGAGGAGTCCTGGGTGGATCCCTTAGGAGAGATTTTCCTGCAAAGCAGGAAAGACCATTTTGGGTAGCTTCCTTGGAGGAATCTGGGGCTGCTACCTGGGACGTTAGGATGCGAAAGAAGAGGTCAAAGCCCTCCAGGAGCTGCCTGGGAGGAGTCTTGGGTGGATGCTGGAGGAGCCATTTTGCATTAAGGGAGGAAACAACCTTTTGGGTAGCTTCCTCGGAGGAATCTGGGGTTGCTACCTGGGATTCTAGGTCCTGAAAGCAGACCTCCGAAGAGTGCAGCAGAGACCTGAGAGGAGTCCTGGGTGGATCCCTTAGGAGAGATTTTCCTGCAAAGGAGAAAAGACCATTTTGGGTAGCTTCCTTAGAGGAATCTGGGGCTGCTACCTGGGACGTTAGGATGCGAAAGAAGAGGTCAAAGCCCTCCTGGAGCTGCCTGGGAGGAGTCTTGGGTGGATCCCGGTGGAACGATTTTGCATTAAGGGAGGAAACAACCTTTTGGGTAGCTTCCTCGGAGGAATCTGGGGTTGCTACCTGGGATTCTAGGACCTGAAAGCAGAGCTCCGAAGAGTGCAGCAGAGACCTGAGAGAAGTCCTGGGTGGATCCCTTAGGAGAGATTTTCCTGCAAAGGAGAAAAGACCATTTTGGGTAGCTTCCTTAGAGGAATCTGGGGCTGCTACCTGGGACGTTAGGATGCGAAAGAAGAGGTCAAAGCCCTCCAGGAGCTGCCTGGGAGGAGTCTTGGGTGGATCCCGGTGGAACGATTTTGCATTAAGGGAGGAAACAACCTTTTGGGTAGCTTCCTCGGAGGCATCTGGGGTTGCTACCTGGGATTCTAGGACCTGAAAGCAGAGCTCCGAAGAGTGCAGCAGAGACCTGAGAGGAGTCCTGGGTGGATCCCTTAGGAGAGATTTTCCTGCAAAGGAGAAAAGACCATTTCGGGTAACTTCTTTGGAGGAATCTGGGGTTGCCACCTGGGGTTTTAGGACTTGAAAGCAGAGCTCTGAAGAGTGCAGCAGACACCTGAGAGGAGTCCTGGGTGGATCCCTTAGGAGAGATTTTCTTGCAAAGCAGGAAAGACCATTTTGGGTAGCTTCCTCGGAGGAATCTGGGGCTGCTACCTGGGACGTTAGGATGCGAAAGAAGAAGTCAAAGCCCTCCAGGAGCTGCCTGGGAGGAGTCTTGGGTGGATGCTGGAGGAGCCATTTTGCATTAAGGGAGGAAACAACCTTTTGGGTAGCTTCCTCGGAGGAATCTGGGGTTGCTACCTGCGGTTTTAGGACCTGAAAGCAGAGCTCCGAAGAGTGCAGCAGAGACCTGAGAGGAGTCCTGGGTGGATCCCTTAGGAGAGATTTTCCTGCAAAGGAGAAAAGACCATTTTGGGTAGCTTCCTTGGAGGAGTGTGGGGCTGCTGCCAGGGATATTAGGACCCGCGAGCAGAGGTCAAAGCCCTCCAGGAGCTGCCTGGGAGCAGTCTTGGGTGGATGCTGGAGGAGCCATTTTGCATTAAGGGAGGAAACAACCTTTTGGGTAGCTTCCTCAGAGGAATCTGGGGTTGCTACCTGGGATTTTAGGACCTGAAAGCGGAGCTCCAAAGAGATTTTCCTGCAAAGCAGGAAAGACCATTTTGGGTAGCTTCCTTGGAGGAATCTGGGGCTGCTCCCTGGGATCTTCGGATGCGAAAGAAGAGGTCAAAGCCCTCCAGGAGCTGCCTGGGAGGAGTCTTGGGTGGATCCCGGTGGAACGATTTTGCATTAAGGGAGGAAACAACATTTTGGGTAGCTTCCTCGGAGGAATCTGGGGTTGCTACCTGGGAGTCTAGGACCTGAAAGCAGAGCTCCGAAGAGTGCAGCAGAGACCTGAGAGGAGTCCTGGGTGGATCCCTTAGGAGAGATTTTCCTGCAAAGGAGAAAAGACCATTTTGGGTAGCTTCCTTGGAGGAGTCTGGGGCTGCTACCTGGCACCTTAGGATGCGAAAGAAGAGGTCAAAGCCCTCCAGGAGCTGCCTGGGAGGAGTCTTGGGTGGATCCCGGTGGAATGATTTTGCATTAAGGGAGGAAACAAGCTTTTGGGTAGCTTCCTCGGAGGAATCTGGGGTTGCTACCTGGGATTGTAGGACCTGAAAGCAGAGCTCCGAAGAGTGCAGCA
This sequence comes from Pelecanus crispus, assembly GCF_030463565.1. NCBI lineage: Eukaryota > Metazoa > Chordata > Aves > Pelecaniformes > Pelecanidae > Pelecanus > Pelecanus crispus. The sequence goes on along the minus strand of NC_134653.1, from coordinate 21,890,154 downwards.
GAGACCTGAGAGGAGTCCTGGGTGGATCCCTTAGGAGAGATTTTCCTGCAAAGCAGGAAAGACCATTTTGGGTAGCTTCCTCGGAGGAATCTGGGGCTGCTACCTGGGACGTTAGGATGCGAAAGAAGAGGTCAAAGCCCTCCAGGAGCTGCCTGGGAGGAGTCTTGGGTGGATGCTGGAGGAGCCATTTTGCATTAAGGGAGGAAACAACCTTTTGGGTAGCTTCCTCGGAGGAATCTGGGGTTGCTACCTGGGATTCTAGGTCCTGAAAGCAGAGCTCCGAAGAGTGCAGCAGAGACCTGAGAGGAGTCCTGGGTGGATCCCTTAGGAGAGATTTTCCTGCAAAGGAGAAAAGACCATTTTGGGTAGCTTCCTTGGAGGAGTCTGGGGCTGCTGCCAGGGATATTAGGACCCGCGAGCAGAGGTCAAAGCCCTCCAGGAGCTGCCTGGGAGGAGTCTTGGGTGGATGCTGGAGGAGCCATTTTGCATTAAGGGAGGAAACAACCTTTTGGGTAGCTTCCTCGGAGGAATCTGGGGTTGCTACCTGGGATTTTAGGACCTGAAAGCGGAGCTCCGAAGAGATTTTCCTGCAAAGCAGGAAAGACCATTTTGGGTAGCTTCCTTGGAGGAGTCTGGGGCTGCTACCTGGGATCTTCGGCTGCGAAAGAAGAGGTCAAAGCCCTCCAGGAGCTGCCTGGGAGGAGTCTTGGGTGGATCCCGGTGGAACGATTTTGCATTAAGGGAGGAAACAACCTTTTGGGTAGCTTCCTCGGAGGAATCTGGGGTTGCTACCTGGGATTGTAGGACCTGAAAGCAGAGCTCTGAAGAGTGCAGCAGAGACCTGAGAGAAGTCCTGGATGGATCCCTTAGGAGAGATTTTCCTGCAAAGCAGGAAAGACCATTTTGGGTAGCTTCCTCGGAGGAATCTGGGGCTGCTACCTGGGATCTTCGGATGCGAAAGAAGAGGTCAAAGCCCTCCAGGAGCTGCCTGGGAGGAGTCTTGGGTGGATCCCGGTGGAACGATTTTGCATTAAGGGAGGAAACAACATTTTGGGTAGCTTCCTCGGAGGAATCTGGGGTTGCTACCTGGGAGTCTAGGACCTGAAAGCAGAGCTCCGAAGAGTGCAGCAGAGACCTGAGAGGAGTCCTGGGTGGATCCCTTAGGAGAGATTTTCCTGCAAAGGAGAAAAGACCATTTTGGGTAGCTTCCTTGGAGGAGTCTGGGGCTGCTACCTGGCACCTTAGGATGCGAAAGAAGAGGTCAAAGCCCTCCAGGAGCTGCCTGGGAGGAGTCTTGGGTGGATCCCGGTGGAATGATTTTGCATTAAGGGAGGAAACAAGCTTTTGGGTAGCTTCCTCGGAGGAATCTGGGGTTGCTACCTGCGGTTTTAGGACCTGAAAGCAGAGCTCCGAAGAGTGCAGCAGAGACCTGAGAGGAGTCCTGGGTGGATCCCTTAGGAGAGATTTTCCTGCAAAGGAGAAAAGACCATTTTGGGTAGCTTCCTTGGAGGAGTCTGGGGCTGCTGCCAGGGATATTAGGACCCGCGAGCAGAGGTCAAAGCCCTCCAGGAGCTGCCTGGGAGGAGTCTTGGGTGGATGCTGGAGGAGCCATTTTGCATTAAGGGAGGAAACAACCTTTTGGGTAGCTTCCTCGGAGGAATCTGGGGTTGCTACCTGGGATTCTAGGTCCTGAAAGCAGAGCTCCGAAGAGTGCAGCAGAGACCTGAGAGGAGTCCTGGGTGGATCCCTTAGGAGAGATTTTCCTGCAAAGGAGAAAAGACCATTTTGGGTAGCTTCCTTGGAGGAGTCTGGGGCTGCTGCCAGGGATATTAGGACCCGCGAGCAGAGGTCAAAGCCCTCCAGGAGCTGCCTGGGAGGAGTCTTGGGTGGATGCTGGAGGAGCCATTTTGCATTAAGGGAGGAAACAACCTTTTGGGTAGCTTCCTCGGAGGAATCTGGGGTTGCTACCTGGGATTTTAGGACCTGAAAGCGGAGCTCCGAAGAGATTTTCCTGCAAAGCAGGAAAGACCATTTTGGGTAGCTTCCTTGGAGGAGTCTGGGGCTGCTACCTGGGATCTTCGGATGCGAAAGAAGAGGTCAAAGCCCTCCAGGAGCTGCCTGGGAGGAGTCTTGGGTGGATCCCGGTGGAACGATTTTGCATTAAGGGAGGAAACAACCTTTTGGGTAGCTTCCTCGGAGGAATCTGGGGTTGCTACCTGGGATTGTAGGACCTGAAAGCAGAGCTCTGAAGAGTGCAGCAGAGACCTGAGAGAAGTCCTGGATGGATCCCTTAGGAGAGATTTTCCTGCAAAGCAGGAAAGACCATTTTGGGTAGCTTCCTCGGAGGAATCTGGGGCTGCTACCTGGGACGTTAGGATGCGAAAGAAGAGGTCAAAGCCCTCCTGGAGCTGCCTGGGAGGAGTCTTGGGTGGATGCTGGAGGAGCCATTTTGAATTAAGGGAGGAAACAACCTTTTGGGTAGCTTCCTCGGAGGAATCTGGGGTTGCTACCTGGGATTCTAGGACCTGAAAGCAGAGCTCCGAAGAGTGCAGCAGAGACCTGAGAGAAGTCCTGGGTGGATCCCTTAGGAGAGATTTTCCTGCAAAGGAGAAAAGACCATTTTGGGTAGCTTCCTTAGAGGAATCTGGGGCTGCTACCTGGGACGTTAGGATGCGAAAGAAGAGGTCAAAGCCCTCCTGGAGCTGCCTGGGAGGAGTCTTGGGTGGATCCCGGTGGAACGATTTTGCATTAAGGGAGGAAACAACCTTTTGGGTAGCTTCCTCGGAGGAATCTGGGGTTGCTACCTGGGATTCTAGGACCTGAAAGCAGAGCTCCGAAGAGTGCAGCAGAGACCTGAGAGGAGTCCTGGGTGGATCCCTTAGGAGAGATTTTCCTGCAAAGGAGAAAAGACCATTTTGGGTAGCTTCCTTGGAGGAGTGTGGGGCTGCTGCAAGGGATATGAGGACCCGCGAGCAGAGGTCAAAGCCCTCCAGGAGCTGCCTGGGAGGAGTCTTGGGTGGATGCTGGAGGAGCCATTTTGCATTAAGGGAGGAAACAACCTTTTGGGTAGCTTCCTCGGAGGAATCTGGGGTTGCTACCTGGGATTTTAGGACCTGAAAGCGGAGCTCCGAAGAGATTTTCCTGCAAAGCAGGAAAGACCATTTTGGGTAGCTTCCTTGGAGGAGTCTGGGGCTGCTACCTGGCACCTTAGGATGCAAAAGAAGAGGTCAAAGCCATCCAGGAGCTGCCTGGGAGGAGTCTTGGGTGGATCCTGGTGGAACGATTTTGCATTAAGGGAGGAAACAACCTTTTGGGTAGCTTCCTCGGAGGAATCTGGGGTTGCTACCTGGGATTCTAGGTCCTGAAAGCAGAGCTCCGAAGAGTGCAGCAGAGACCTGAGAGGAGTCCTGGGTGGATCCCTTAGGAGAGATTTTCCTGCAAAGGAGAAAAGACCATTTTGGGTAGCTTCCTCGGAGGAATCTGGGGCTGCCACCTGGGGTTTTAGGACCTGAAAGCAGAGCTCCAAAGAGTGCAGCAGAGACCTGAGAGGATTCCTGGGTGGATCCCTTAGGAGAGATTTTCCTGCAAAGCAGGAAAGACCATTTTGGGTAGCTTCCTCGGAGGAATCTGTGGCTGCTCCCTGGGATCTTCGGATGCGAAAGAAGAGGTCAAAGCCCTCCTGGAGCTGCCTGGGAGGAGTCTTGGGTGGATCCCGGTGGAACGATTTTGCATTAAGGGAGGAAACAACATTTTGGGTAGCTTCCTCGGAGGAATCTGGGGTTGCTACCTGGGATTGTAGGACCTGAAAGCAGAGCTCCGAAGAGTGCAGCAGAGACCTGAGAGGAGTCCTGGGTGGATCCCTTAGGAGAGATTTTCCTGCAAAGCAGGAAAGACCATTTTGGGTAGCTTCCTTGGAGGAATCTGGGGCTGCTACCTGGGACGTTAGGATGCGAAAGAAGAGGTCAAAGCCCTCCTGGAGCTGCCTGGGAGGAGTCTTGGGTGGATGCTGGAGGAGCCATTTTGCATTAAGGGAGGAAACAACCTTTTGGGTAGCTTCCTCGGAGGAATCTGGGGTTGCTACCTGGGATTCTAGGTCCTGAAAGCAGAGCTCCGAAGAGTGCAGCAGAGACCTGAGAGGAGTCCTGGGTGGATCCCTTAGGAGAGATTTTCCTGCAAAGGAGAAAAGACCATTTTGGGTAGCTTCCTTAGAGGAAT
>NC_134653.1:21827560-21885739 GCF_030463565.1 Pelecanus crispus | reverse complement strand
GCAACCCCAGATTCCTCCGAGGAAGCTACCCAAAAGGTTGTTTCCTCCCTTAATGCAAAATCATTCCACCAGGATCCACCCAAGACTCCACCCAGGCAGCTCCTGGAGGGCTTTGACCTCTTCTTTTGCATCCTAACGTCCCAGGTAGCAGCCCCTGACTCCTCCAAGGAAGCTACCCAAAATGGTCTTTCCTGCTTTGCAGGAAAATCTCTTCGGAGCTCCGCTTTCAGGTCCTAAAATCCCAGGTAGCAACCCCAGATTCCTCCGAGGAAGCTACCCAAAAGGTTGTTTCCTCCCTTAATGCAAAATGGCTCCTCCAGCATCCACCCAAGACTCCTCCCCGGCAGCTCCTGGAGGGCTTTTACCTCTTCTTTCGCATCCAAATATCCCAGGTAGCAGCCACACACTCCTCCAAGGAAGCTACCCAAAATGGTCTTTTCTCCTTTGCAGGAAAATCTCTCCTAAGGGATCCACCCAGGACTCCTCTCAGGTCTCTGCTGCACTCTTCGGAGCTCTGCTTTCAGGACCTAGAATCCCAGGTAGCAACCCCAGATTCCTCCGAGGAAGCTACCCAAAAGGCTGTTTCCTCCCTTAATGCAAAATCGTTCCACCAGGATCCACCCAAGACTCCTCCCCGGCAGCTCCTGGAGGGCTTTGACCTCTTCTTTTGCATCCTAAGGTCCCAGGTAGCAGCCCCAGACTCCTCCAAGGAAGCTACCCAAAATGGTCTTTCCTGCTTTGCAGGAAAATCTCTTCGGAGCTCCGCTTTCAGGTCCTAAAATCCCAGGTAGCAACCCCAGATTCCTCCGAGGAAGCTACCCAAAAGGTTGTTTCCTCCTTAATGCAAAATGGCTCCTCCAGCATCCACCCAAAACTCCTCCCCAGGCAGCTCCTGGAGGGCTTTCACCTCTGCTCGCGGGTCCTAATATCCCTGGCAGCAGCCCCACACTCCTCCAAGGAAGCTACCCAAAATGGTCTTTTCTCCTTTGCAGGAAAATCTCTCCTAAGGGATCCACCCAGGACTCTTCTCAGGTCTCTGCTGCACTCTTCGGAGCTCTGCTTTCAGGTCCTAAAATCCCAGGTAGCTACCCCAGATTCCTCCGAGGAAGCTACCCAAAAGGTTGTTTCCTCCCTTAATGCAAAATGGCTCCTTCCGGATCCACCCAAGACTCCTCCCAGGCAGCTCCTGGAGGGCTTTGACCTCTGCTCGCGGGTCCTAATATCCCTGGCAGCAGCCCCAGACTCCTCCAAGGAAGCTACCCAAAATGGTCTTTTCTCCTTTGCAGGAAAATCTCTCCTAAGGGATCCACCCAGGACTCCTCTCAGGTCTCTGCTGCACGCTTCGGAGCTCTGCTTTCAGGACCTAGAATCCCAGGTAGCAACCCCAGATTCCTCCGAGGAAGCTACCCAAAAGGTTGTTTCCTCCCTTAATGCAAAATGGCTCCTCCAGCATCCACCCAAGACTCCTCCCAGGCAGCTCCTGGAGGGCTTTGACCTCTTCTTTCGCATCCTAACGTCCCAGGTAGCAGCCCCAGATTCCTCCAAGGAAGCTACCCAAAATGGTCTTTCCTGCTTTGCAGGAAAATCTCTCCTAAGGGATCCACCCAGGACTCCTCTCAGGTCTCTGCTGCACTCTTCGGAGCTCTGCTTTCAGGACCTAGAATCCCAGGTAGCAACCCCAGATTCCTCCGAGGAAGCTACCCAAAAGGTTGTTTCCTCCCTTAATGCAAAATCTTTCCACCGGGATCCACACAAGACTCCTCCCAGGCAGCTCCTGGAGGGCTTTGACCTCTTCTTTTGCATCCTAAGGTCCAGGTAGCAGCCCCAGACTCCTCCAAGGAAGCTACCCAAAATGGTCTTTCCTGCTTTGCAGGAAAATCTCTTCGGAGCTCCGCTTTCAGGTCCTAAAATCCCAGGTAGCAACCCCAGATTCCTCCGAGGAAGCTACCCAAAAGGTTGTTTCCTCCCTTAATGCAAAATGCTCCTCCAGCATCCACCCAAGACTCCTCCCCGGCAGCTCCAGGAGGGCTTTGACCTCTTCTTTCGCATCCTAACGTCCCAGGTAGCAGCCCCAGACTCCTCCAAGGAAGCTACCCAAAATGGTCTTTCCTGCTTTGCAGGAAAATCTCTCCTAAGGGATCCACCCAGGACTCCTCTCAGGTCTCTGCTGCACTCTTCGGAGCTCTGCTTTCAGGTCCTAGAATCCCAGGTAGCAACCCCAGATTCCTCCGAGGAAGCTACCCAAAAGGTTGTTTCCTCCCTTAATGCAAAATGGCTCCTCCAGCATCCACCCAAGACTCCTCCCAGGCAGCTCCTGGAGGGCTTTGACCTCTTCTTTCGCATCCTAACGTCCCAGGTAGCAGCCCCAGATTCCTCCAAGGAAGCTACCCAAAATGGTCTTCCTGCTTTGCAGGAAAATCTCTCCTAAGGGATCCACCCAGGACTTCTCTCAGGTCTCTGCTGCACTCTTCGGAGCTCTGCTTTCAGGTCCTAGAAACCCAGGTAGCAACCCAGATTCCTCCGAGGAAGCTACCCAAAAGGTTGTTTCCTCCCTTAATGCAAAATCATTCCACCGGGATCCACCCAAGACTCCTCCCAGGCAGCTCCAGGAGGGCTTTGACCTCTTCTTCCGCATCCGAAGATCCCAGGTAGCAGCCCCAGACTCCTCCAAGGAAGCTACCCAAAATGGTCTTCCTGCTTTGCAGGAAAATCTCTTCGGAGCTCCGCTTTCAGGTCCTAAAATCCCAGGTAGCAACCCCAGATTCCTCCGAGGAAGCTACCCAAAGGTTGTTTCCTCCCTTAATGCAAAATGGCTCCTCCAGCATCCACCCAAGACTCCTCCCCGGCAGCTCCAGGAGGGCTTTGACCTCTTCTTTCGCATCCTAACGTCCAAGGTAGCAGCCCCAGACTCCTCCAAGGAAGCTACCCAAAATGGTCTTTCCTGCTTTGCAGGAAAATCTCTTTGGAGCTCCGCTTTCAGGTCCTAAAATGCCAGGTAGCAACCCCAGATTCCTCCGAGGAAGCTACCCAAAAGGTTGTTTCCTCCCTTAATGCAAAATGGCTCCTCCAGCATCCACCCAAGACTCCTCCCAGGCAGATCCAGGAGGGCTTTGACCTCTTCTTTCGCATCCTAACGTCCCAGGTAGCAGCCCCAGACTCCTCCAAGGAAGCTACCCAAAATGGTCTTTCCTGCTTTGCAGGAAAATCTCTCCTAAGGGATCCACCCAGGACTCCTCTCAGGTCTCTGCTGCACTCTTCGGAGCTCTGCTTTCAGGACCTAGAATCCCAGGTAGCAACCCCAGATTCCTCCGAGGAAGCTACCCAAAAGGTTGTTTCCTCCCTTAATGCAAAATCATTCCACCGGGATCCACCCAAGACTCCTCCCAGGCAGCTCCAGGAGGGCTTTGACCTCTTCTTTTGCATCCTAAGGTCCCAGGTAGCAGCCCCAGACTCCTCCAAGGAAGCTACCCAAAATGGTCTTTCCTGCTTTGCAGGAAAATCTCTTCGGAGCTCCGCTTTCAGGTCCTAAAATCCCAGGTAGCAACCCCAGATTCCCTCCCGAGGAAGCTACCCAAAAGGTGGTTTCCTCCCTTAATGCAAAATGGCTCCTCCAGCATCCACCCAAGACTCCTCCCAGGCAGCTCCTGGAGGGCTTTGACCTCTTCTTTCGCATACTAAGATCCCAGGTAGCAGCCCCAGACTCCTCCAAGGAAGCTACCCAAAATGGTCTTTTCTCCTTTGCAGGAAAATCTCTCCTAAGGGATCCACCCAGGACTCCTCTCAGATCTCTGCTGCACTCTTCGGAGCTCTGCTTTCAGGACCTAGAATCCCAGGTAGCAACCCCAGATTCCTCCGAGGAAGCTACCCAAAAGGTTGTTTCCTCCCTTAATGCAAAATCATTCCACCAGGATCCACCCAAGACTCCACCCAGGCAGCTCCTGGAGGGCTTTGACCTCTTCTTTTGCATCCTAACGTCCCAGGTAGCAGCCCCAGACTCCTCCAAGGAAGCTACCCAAAATGGTCTTTCCTGCTTTGCAGGAAAATCTCTTCGGAGCTCCGCTTTCAGGTCCTAAAATCCCAGGTAGCAACCCCAGATTCCTCCGAGGAAGCTACCCAAAAGGTTGTTTCCTCCCTTAATGCAAAATGGCTCCTCCAGCATCCACCCAAGACTCCTCCCCGGCAGCTCCTGGAGGGCTTTTACCTCTTCTTTCGCATCCAAATATCCCAGGTAGCAGCCACACACTCCTCCAAGGAAGCTACCCAAAATGGTCTTTTCTCCTTTGCAGGAAAATCTCTCCTAAGGGATCCACCCAGGACTCCTCTCAGGTCTCTGCTGCACTCTTCGGAGCTCTGCTTTCAGGACCTAGAATCCCAGGTAGCAACCCCAGATTCCTCCGAGTAAGCTACCCAAAAGGCTGTTTCCTCCCTTAATGCAAAATCGTTCCACCAGGATCCACCCAAGACTCCTCCCCGGCAGCTCCTGGAGGCTTTGACCTCTTCTTTTGCATCCTAAGGTCCCAGGTAGCAGCCCCAGACTCCTCCAAGGAAGCTACCCAAAATGGTCTTTCCTGCTTTGCAGGAAAATCTCTTCGGAGCTCCGCTTTCAGGTCCAAAATCCCAGGTAGCAACCCCAGATTCCTCCGAGGAAGCTACCCAAAAGGTTGTTTCCTCCCTTAATGCAAAATGGCTCCTCCAGCATCCACCCAAAAACTCCTCCCAGGCAGCTCCTGGAGGGCTTTGACCTCTGCTCGCGGGTCCTAATATCCCTGGCAGCAGCCCCACACTCCTCCAAGGAAGCTACCCAAAATGGTCTTTTCTCCTTTGCAGGAAAATCTCTCCTAAGGGATCCACCCAGGACTCTTCTCAGGTCTCTGCTGCACTCTTCGGAGCTCTGCTTTCAGGTCCTAAAATCCCAGGTAGCTACCCCAGATTCCTCCGAGGAAGCTACCCAAAAGGTTGTTTCCTCCCTTAATGCAAAATGGCTCCTTCCGGATCCACCCAAGACTCCTCCCAGGCAGCTCCTGGAGGGCTTTGACCTCTGCTCGCGGGTCCTAATATCCCTGGCAGCAGCCCCACACTCCTCCAAGGAAGCTACCCAAAATGGTCTTTTCTCCTTTGCAGGAAAATCTCTCCTAAGGGATCCACCCAGGACTCCTCTCAGGTCTCTGCTGCACGCTTCGGAGCTCTGCGTTCAGGACCTAGAATCCCAGGTAGCAACCCCAGATTCCTCCGAGGAAGCTACCCAAAAGGTTGTTTCCTCCCTTAATGCAAAATGGCTCCTCCAGCATCCACCCAAGACTCCTCCCAGGCAGCTCCAGGAGGGCTTTGACCTCTTCTTTCGCATCCTAACGTCCCAGGTAGCAGCCCCAGATTCCTCCAAGGAAGCTACCCAAAATGGTCTTTCCTGCTTTGCAGGAAAATCTCTCCTAAGGGATCCACCCAGGACTCCTCTCAGGTCTCTGCTGCACTCTTCGGAGCTCTGCTTTCAGGACCTAGAATCCCAGGTAGCAACCCCAGATTCCTCCGAGGAAGCTACCCAAAAGGTTGTTTCCTCCCTTAATGCAAAATCATTCCACCGGGATCCACCCAAGACTCCTCCCAGGCAGCTCCAGGAGGGCTTTGACCTCTTCTTTTGCATCCTAAGGTCCCAGGTAGCAGCCCCAGACTCCTCCAAGGAAGCTACCCAAAATGGTCTTTCCTGCTTTGCAGGAAAATCTCTTCGGAGCTCCGCTTTCAGGTCCTAAAATCCCAGGTAGCAACCCCAGATTCCTCCGAGGAAGCTACCCAAAAGGTGGTTTCCTCCCTTAATGCAAAATGGCTCCTCCAGCATCCACCCAAGACTCCTCCCAGGCAGCTCCTGGAGGGCTTTGACCTCTTCTTTCGCATACTAAGATCCCAGGTAGCAGCCCCAGACTCCTCCAAGGAAGCTACCCAAAATGGTCTTTTCTCCTTTGCAGGAAAATCTCTCCTAAGGGATCCACCCAGGACTCCTCTCAGATCTCTGCTGCACTCTTCGGAGCTCTGCTTTCAGGACCTAGAATCCCAGGTAGCAACCCCAGATTCCTCCGAGGAAGCTACCCAAAAGGTTGTTTCCTCCCTTAATGCAAAATCGTTCCACCAGGATCCACCCAAGACTCCTCCCAGGCAGCTCCTGGAGGGCTTTGACCTCTTCTTTCGCATCCTAAGGTCCCAGGTAGCAGCCCCAGACTCCTCCAAGGAAGCTACCCAAAATGGTCTTTCCTGCTTTGCAGGAAAATCTCTTCGGAGCTCCGCTTTCAGGTCCTAAAATCCCAGGTAGCAACCCCAGATTCCTCCGAGGAAGCTACCCAAAAGGTTGTTTCCTCCCTTAATGCAAAATGGCTCCTCCAGCATCCACCCAAGACTCCTCCCCGGCAGCTCCTGGAGGGCTTTGACCTCTTCTTTCGCATCCAAATATCCCAGGTAGCAGCCACACACTCCTCCAAGGAAGCTACCCAAAATGGTCTTTTCTCCTTTGCAGGAAAATCTCTCCTAAGGGATCCACCCAGGACTTCTCTCAGGTCTCTGCTGCACTCTTCGGAGCTCTGCTTTCAGGACCTAGAATCCCAGGTAGCAACCCCAGATTCCTCCGAGGAAGCTACCCAAAAGGTTGTTTCCTCCCTTAATGCAAAATCGTTCCACCAGGATCCACCCAAGACTACTCCCAGGCAGCTCCTGGAGGGCTTTGACCTCTTCTTTTGCATCCTAAGGTCCCAGGTAGCAGCCCCAGACTCCTCCAAGGAAGCTACCCAAAATGGTCTTTCCTGCTTTGCAGGAAAATCTCTTCGGAGCTCCGCTTTCAGGTCCTAAAATCCCAGGTAGCAACCCCAGATTCCTCCGAGGAAGCTACCCAAAAGGTGGTTTCCTCCCTTAATGCAAAATGGCTCCTCCAGCATCCACCCAAAACTCCTCCCAGGCAGCTCCTGGAGGGCTTTCACCTCTGCTCGCGGGTCCTAATATCCCTGGCAGCAGCCCCACACTCCTCCAAGGAAGCTACCCAAAATGGTCTTTTCTCCTTTGCAGGAAAATCTCTCCTAAGGGATCCACCCAGGACTCCTCTCAGGTCTCTGCTGCACTCTTCGGAGCTCTGCTTTCAGGTCCTAAAATCCCAGGTAGCTACCCCAGATTCCTCCGAGGAAGCTACCCAAAAGGTTGTTTCCTCCCTTAATGCAAAATGGCTCCTCCAGCATCCACCCAAGACTCCTCCCAGGCAGCTCCTGGAGGGCTTTGACCTCTGCTCGCGGGTCCTAATATCCCTGGCAGCAGCCCCACACTCCTCCAAGGAAGCTGCCCAAAATGGTCTTTTCTCCTTTGCAGGAAAATCTCTCCTAAGGGATCCACCCAGGACTCCTCTCAGGTCTCTGCTGCACGCTTCGGAGCTCTGCGTTCAGGACCTAGAATCCCAGGTAGCAACCCCAGATTCCTCCGAGGAAGCTACCCAAAAGGTTGTTTCCTCCCTTAATGCAAAATGGCTCCTCCAGCATCCACGCAAGACTCCTCCCAGGCAGCTCCAGGAGGGCTTTGACCTCTTCTTTCGCATCCTAACGTCCCAGGTAGCAGCCCCAGATTCCTCCAAGGAAGCTACCCAAAATGGTCTTTCCTGCTTTGCAGGAAAATCTCTCCTAAGGGATCCACCCAGGACTCCTCTCAGGTCTCTGCTGCACTCTTCGGAGCTCTGCTTTCAGGACCTAGAATCCCAGGTAGCAACCCCAGATTCCTCCGAGGAAGCTACCCAAAAGGTTGTTTCCTCCCTTAATGCAAAATCATTCCACCGGGATCCACCCAAGACTCCTCCCAGGCAGCTCCTGGAGGGCTTTGACCTCTTCTTTTGCATCCTAAGGTCCCAGGTAGCAGCCCCAGACTCCTCCAAGGAAGCTACCCAAAATGGTCTTTCCTGCTTTGCAGGAAAATCTCTTCGGAGCTCCGCTTTCAGGTCCTAAAATCCCAGGTAGCAACCCCAGATTCCTCCGAGGAAGCTACTCAAAAGGTTGTTTCCTCCCTTAATGCAAAATGGCTCCTCCAGCATCCACCCAAGACTCCTCCCAGGCAGCTCCAGGAGGGCTTTGACCTCTTCTTTCGCATCCTAACGTCCCAGGTAGCAGCCCCAGACTCCTCCAAGGAAGCTACCCAAAATGGTCTTTTCTCCTTTGCAGGAAAATCTCTCCTAAGGGATCCACCCAGGACTCCTCTCAGGTCTCTGCTGCACTCTTCGGAGCTCTGCTTTCAGGACCTAGAATCCCAGGTAGCAACCCCAGATTCCTCCGAGGAAGCTACCCAAAAGGTTGTTTCCTCCCTTAATGCAAAATCGTTCCACCGGGATCCACCCAAGACTCCTCCCAGGCAGCTCCTGGAGGGCTTTGACCTCTTCTTTTGCATCCTAAGGTCCCAGGTAGCAGCCCCAGACTCCTCCAAGGAAGCTACCCAAAATGGTCTTTCCTGCTTTGCAGGAAAATCTCTTCGGAGCTCCGCTTTCAGGTCCTAAAATCCCAGGTAGCAACCCCAGATTCCTCCGAGGAAGCTACCCAAAAGGTTGTTTCCTCCCTTAATGCAAAATGGCTCCTCCAGCATCCACCCAAGACTCCTCCCCGGCAGCTCCTGGAGGGCTTTGACCTCTTCTATCGCATACTAAGATCCCAGGTAGCAGCCCCACACTCCTCCAAGGAAGCTACCCAAAATGGTCTTTTCTCCTTTGCAGGAAAATCTCTCCTAAGGGATCCACCCAGGACTCCTCTCAGGTCTCTGCTGCACTCTTCGGAGCTCTGCTTTCAGGACCTAGAATCCCAGGTAGCAACCCCAGATTCCTCCGAGGAAGCTACCCAAAAGGTTGTTTCCTCCCTTAATGCAAAATCGTTCCACCGGGATCCACCCAAGACTCCTCCAGGCAGCTCCTGGGAGGGCTTTGACCTCTTCTTTCGCATCCGAAGATCCCAGGTAGCAGCCCCAGACTCTCCAAGGAAGCTACCCAAAATGGTCTTTCCTGCTTTGCAGGAAAATCTCTTCGGAGCTCCGCTTTCAGGTCCTAAAATCCAGGTAGCAACCCCAGATTCCTCCCAGGAAGCTACCCACAAGGTTGTTTCTCCCTTAATGCAAAATGGCTCTCCAGCATCCACCAAGACTCCTCCCCGGCAGCTCCTGGAGGGCTTTGACCTCTTCTTTCGCATCCAAATATCCCAGGTAGCAGCCACACACTCCTCCAAGGAAGCTACCCAAAATGGTCTTTTCTCCTTTGCAGGAAAATCTCTCCTAAGGGATCCACCCAGGACTTCTCTCAGGTCTCTGCTGCACTCTTCGGAGCTCTGCTTTCAGGTCCTAGAATCCCAGGTAGCAACCCAGATTCCTCCGAGGAAGCTACCCAAAAGGTTGTTTCCTCCCTTAATGCAAAATCGTTCCACCAGGATCCACCCAAGAGTCCTCCCAGGCAGCTCCTGGAGGGCTTTGACCTCTTCTTTTGCATCCTAAGGTCCCAGGTAGCAGCCCCAGACTCCTCCAAGGAAGCTACCCAAAATGGTCTTTCCTGCTTTGCAGGAAAATCTCTTCGGAGCTCCGCTTTCAGGTCCTAAAATCCCAGGTAGCAACCCCAGATTCCTCCCAGGAAGCTACCCAAAAGGTTGTTTCGTCCCTTAATGCAAATGGCTCCTTCCGGATCCACCCAAGACTCCTCCCAGGCAGCTCCTGGGAGCTTTGACCTCTGCTCGCGGGTCCTAATAGCCCTGGCAGCAGCCCAGACTCCTCCAAGGGAAGCTACCCAAAATGGTCTTTTCTCCTTTGCAGGAAAATCTCTCCTAAGGGATCCACCCAGGACTCCTCTCAGGTCTCTGCTGCACTCTTCGGAGCTCTGCTTTCAGGTCCTAAATCCCAGGTAGCTACCCCAGATTCCTGCCGAGGAAGCTACCCAAAAGGTTGTTTCCTCCTTAATGCAAAATGGCTCCTTCCGGATCCACCCAAGACTCTCCCAGGCAGCTCCTGAGGGCTTTGACCTCTGCTCGCGGGTCCTAATAATCCCTGGCAGCAGCCCCACACTCCTCCAAGGAAGCTACCCAAAATGGTCTTTTCTCCTTTGCAGGAAAATCTCTCCTAAGGGATCCACCCAGGACTCCCTCTCAGGTCTCTGCTGCACGCTTCGGAGCTCTGCTTTCAGGACCTAGAATCCCAGGTAGCAACCCCAGATTCCTCCGAGGAAGCTACCCAAAAGCTTGTTTCCTCCCTTAATGCAAAATCATTCCACCGGGATCCACCCAAGACTCCACCCAGGCAGCTCCTGGAGGGCTTTGACCTCTTCTTTCGCATCCGAAGATCCCAGGTAGCAGCCCCAGACTCCTCCAAGGAAGCTACCCAAATGGTCTTTCTGCTTTGCAGGAAAATCTCTTCGGAGCTCCGCTTCAGGTCCTAAAATCCCAGGTAGCAACCCCAGATTCCTCCGAGGAAGCTACCCAAAAGGTTGTTTCCTCCCTTAATGCAAAATGGCTCCTCCAGCATCCACCCAAGACTCCTCCCCGGCAGCTCCTGGAGGGCTTCGACCTCTTCTTTCGCATCCAAATATCGCAGGTAGCAGCCACACACTCCTCCAAGGAAGCTACCCAAAATGGTCTTTTTCTCCTTTGCAGGAAAATCTCTCCTAAGGGATCCACCCAGGACTCCTCTCGGTCTCTGCTGCACTCTTCGGAGCTCTGCTTTCAGGACCTAGAATCCCAGGTAGCAACCCCAGATTCCTCGAGGAAGCTACCCAAAAGGTTGTTTCCTCCCTTAATGCAAAATGGCTCCTCAGCATCCACCCAAGACTCCTCCCAGCAGCTCCAGGAGGGCTTTGACCTCTTCTTTCGCATCCTAACGTCCCAGGTAGCAGCCCCAGATTCCTCCGAGGAAGCTATCCAAAATGGTCTTTCCTGCTTTGCAGGAAAATCTCTCCTAAGGGATCCACACAGGACTTCTCTCAGGTCTCTGCTGCACTCTTCGGAGCTCTGCTTTCAGGTCCTAGAATCCCAGGTAGCAACCCCAGATTCCTCCGAGGAAGCTACCCAAAAGGTTGTTTTCCTCCCTTAATGCAAAATCATTCCACCGGGATCCACCCAAGACTCCTCCCAGGCAGCTCCTGGAGGGCTTTGACCTCTTCTTTCGCATCCGAAGATCCAGGTAGCAGCCCCAGACTCCTCCAAGGAAGCTACCCAAAATGGTCTTTCCTGCTTTGCAGGAAAATCTCTTCGGAGCTCCGCTTCAGGTCCTAAAATCCCAGGTAGCAACCCCAGATTCCTCCGAGGAAGCTACCCAAAAGGTTGTTTCCTCCCTTAATGCAAAATGGCTCCTCCAGCATCCACCCAAGACTCCTCCCCGGCAGCTCCAGGAGGGCTTTGACCTCTTCTTTCGCATCCTACGTCCAAGGTAGCAGCCCCAGACTCCTCCAAGGAAGCTACCCAAAATGGTCGTTCCTGCTTTGCAGGAAAATCTCTTCGGAGCTCCGCTTTCAGGTCCTAAATCCCAGGTAGCAACCCCAGATTCCTCCGAGGAAGCTACCCAAAAGGTGGTTTCCTCCCTTAATGCAAAATGGCTCCCTCCAGCATCCACCCAAGACTCCTCCCAGGCAGCTCCAGGAGGGCTTTGACCTCTTCTTTCGCATCCTAACGTCCCAGGTAGCAGCCCCAGATTCCTCCGAGGAAGCTACCCAAAATGGTCTTTCCTGCTTTGCAGGAAATCTCTCCTAAGGGATCCACCCAGGACTCCTCTCAGGTCTCTGCTGCACTCTTCGGAGCTCTGCTTTCAGGTCCTACAATCCCAGGTAGCAACCCAGATTCCTCCGAGGAAGCTACCCAAAAGGTTGTTTCCTCCCTTAATGCAAAATCATTCCCACCGGGATCCACCCAAGACTCCTCCAGGCAGCTCCAGGAGGGCTTTGACCTCTTCTTTTGCATCCTAAGGTCCCAGGTAGCAGCCCCAGACTCCTCCAAGGAAGCTACCCAAAATGGTCTTTCCTGCTTTGCAGGAAAATCTCTTCGGAGCTCCGCTTTCAGGTCCTAAAATCCCAGGTAGCAACCCCAGATTCCTCCCAGGAAGCTACCCAAAAGGTTGTTTCCTCCCTTAATGCAAAATGGCTCCTCCAGCATCCACCCAAGACTCCTCCCAGGCAGCTCCTGGAGGGCTTTGACCTCTTCTTTCGCATACTAAGATCCCAGGTAGCAGCCCCAGACTCCTCCAAGGAAGCTACCCAAAATGGTCTTTTCTCCTTTGCAGGAAAATCTCTCCTAGGGATCCACCCAGGACTCCTCTCAGGTCTCTGCTGCACTCTTCGGAGCTCTGCTTTCAGGTCCTAGAATCCCAGGTAGCAACCCCAGATTCCTCCGAGGAAGCTACCCAAAAGGTTGTTTCCTCCCTTAATGCAAAAACGTTCCACCGGGATCCACCAAGACTCCACCCAGGCAGCTCCTGGAGGGCTTTGACCTCTTCTTTCGCATCCGAAGATCCCAGGTAGCAGCCCCAGACTCCTCCAAGGAAGCTACCCAAAATGGTCTTTCCTGCTTTGCAGGAAAATCTCTTCGGAGCTCCGCTTTCAGGTCCTAAAATCCCAGGTAGCAACCCCAGATTCCTCCGAGGAAGCTACCCAAAAGGTGGGTTTCCTCCCTTAATGCAAAATGGCTCCTCCAGCATCCACCCAAGACTCCTCCCAGGCAGCTCCTGGAGGGCTTTGACCTCTTCTTTCGCATCCAAATATCCCAGGTAGCAGCCACACACTCCTCCAAGGAAGCTACCCAAAATGGTCTTTTCTCCTTTGCAGGAAAATCTCTCCTAAGGGATCCACCCAGGACTTCTCTCAGGTCTCTGCTGCACTCTTCGGAGCTCTGCTTTCAGGTCCTAGAATCCCAGGTAGCAACCCCAGATTCCTCCGAGGAAGCTACCCAAAAGGTTGTTTCCTCCCTTAATGCAAAATCGTTCCACCAGGATCCACCCAAGACTCCTCCCAGGCAGCTCCTGGAGGGCTTTGACCTCTTCTTTTGCATCCTAAGGTCCCAGGTAGCAGCCCCAGACTCCTCCAAGGAAGCTACCCAAAATGGTCTTTCCTGCTTTGCAGGAAAATCTCTTCGGAGCTCCGCTTTCAGGTCCTAAAATCCAGGTAGCAACCCAGATTCCTCCCAGGAAGCTACCCAAAAGGTTGTTTCGTCCCTTAATGCAAAATGGCTCCTTCCGGATCCACCCAAGACTCCTCCCAGGCAGCTCCTGGAGGGCTTTGACCTCTGCTCGCGGGTCCTAATATCCCTGGCAGCAGCCCACACTCCTCCAAGGAAGCTACCCAAAATGGTCTTTTCTCCTTTGCAGGAAAATCTCTCCTAAGGGATCCACCCAGGACTCCTCTCAGGTCTCTGCTGCACTCTTCGGAGCTCTGCTTTCAGGTCCTAAAATCCCAGGTAGCTACCCCAGATTCCTCCGAGGAAGCTACCCAAAAGGTTGTTTCCTCCCTTAATGCAAAATGGCTCCTTCCGGATCCACCCAAGACTCCTCCCAGGCAGCTCCTGGAGGGCTTTGACCTCTGCTCGCGGGTCCTAATATCCCTGGCAGCAGCCACACACTCCTCCAAGGAAGCTACCCAAAATGGTCTTTTCTCCTTTGCAGGAAAATCTCTCCTAAGGGATCCACCCAGGACTCCTCTCAGGTCTCTGCTGCACGCTTCAGAGCTCTGCTTTCAGGTCCTAGAATCCCAGGTAGCAACCCCAGATTCCTCCGAGGAAGCTTACCAAAAGGTTGTTTCCTCCCTTAATGCAAAATGGCTCCTCCAGCATCCACGCAAGACTCCTCCAGGCAGCTCCAGGAGGGCTTTGACCTCTTCTTTCGCATCCTAACGTCCCAGGTAGCAGCCCCAGATTCCTCCAAGGAAGCTACCCAAAATGGTCTTTCCTGCTTTGCAGGAAATCTCTTTATAGCTCCGCTTTCAGGTCCTAAAATCCCAGGTAGCAACCCCAGATTCCTCCGAGGAGCTACCCAAAAGGTTGTTTCCTCCCTTAAAGCAAAATGGCTCCTCCAGCATCCACCCCAAGACTCCTCCAAGGCAGCTCCTGGAGGGCTTTGACCTCTTCTTTCGCATCCTAACGTCCCAGGTAGCAGCCCCAGACTCCTCCAAGGAAGCTACCCAAAATGGTCTTTTCTCCTTTGCAGGAAAATCTCTCCTAAGGGATCCACCCAGGACTTCTCTCAGATCTCTGCTGCACTCTTCGGAGCTCTGCTTTCAGGACCTAGAATCCCAGGTAGCAACCCCAGATTCCTCCGAGGAAGCTACCCAAAAGGTTGTTTCCTCCCTTAATGCAAAATCGTTCCACCGGGATCCACCCAAGACTCCACCCAGGCAGCTCCTGGAGGGCTTTGACCTCTTCTTTCGCATCCGAAGATCCCAGGTAGCAGCCCCAGACTCCTCCAAGGAAGCTACCCAAAATGGTCTTTCCTGCTTTGCAGGAAAATCTCTTCGGAGCTCCGCTTTCAGGTCCTAAAATCCCAGGTAGCAACCCCAGATTCCTCCGAGGAAGCTACCCAAAAGGTTGTTTCCTCCCTTAATGCAAAATGGCTCCTCCAGCATCCAACCAAGACTCCTCCCAGGCAGCTCCTGGAGGGCTTTGACCTCTGCTCGCGGGTCCTAATATCCCTGGCAGCAGCCCCACACTCCTCCAAGGAAGCTACCCAAAATGGTCTTTTCTCCTTTGCAGGAAAATCTCTCCTAAGGGATCCACCCAGGACACCTCTCAGGTCTCTCCTGCACTCTTCGGAGCTCTGCTTTCAGGTCCTAAAATCCCAGGTAGCTACCCAGATTCCTCCCAGGAAGCTACCCAAAAGGTTGTTTCGTCCCTTAATGCAAAATGGCTCCTTCCGGATCCACCCAAGACTCCTCCCAGGCAGCTCCTGGAGGGCTTTGACCTCTGCTCGCGGGTCCTAATATCCCTGGCAGCAGCCCCACACTCCTCCAAGGAAGCCTACCCAAAATGGTCTTTTCTCCTTTGCAGGAAAATCTCTCCTAAGGGATCCACCCAGGACTCCTCTCAGGTCTCTGCTGCACGCTTCAGAGCTCTGCTTTCAGGTCCTAGAATCCCAGGTAGCTACCCCAGATTCCTCCGAGGAAGCTACCCAAAAGGTTGTTTCCTCCCTTAATGCAAAATGGCTCCTCCAGCATCCACGCAAGACTCCTCCCAGGCAGCTCCAGGAGGGCTTTGACCTCTTCTTTCGCATCCTAACGTCCCAGGTAGCAGCCCCAGATTCCTCCAAGGAAGCTACCCAAAATGGTCTTTCCTGCTTTGCAGGAAAATCTCTCCTAAGGGATCCACCCAGGACTCCTCTCAGGTCTCTGCTGCACTCTTCGGAGCTCTGCTTTCAGGACCTAGAATCCCAGGTAGCAACCCCAGATTCCTCCGAGGAAGCTACCAAAAGGTTGTTTCCTCCCTTAATGCAAAATCATTCCACCGGGATCCACCCAAGGACTCCTCCCAGGCAGCTCCTGGAGGGTTTTGACCTCTTCTTTTGCATCCTAAGGTCCCAGGTAGCAGCCCCCAGACTCCTCCAAGGAAGCTACCCAAAATGGTCTTTCCTGCTTTGCAGGAAAATCTCTTCGGAGCTCCGCTTTCAGGTCCTAAAATCCCAGGTAGCAACCCCAGATTCCTCCGAGGAAGCTACCCAAAAGGTTGTTTCCTCCCTTAATGCAAAATCATTCCACCGGGATCCACCCAAGACTCCTCCCAGGCAGCTCCTGGAGGGCTTTGACCTCTTCTTTCGCATCCGAAGATCCCAGGTAGCAGCCCCAGACTCCTCCAAGGAAGCTACCCAAAATGGTCTTTCCTGCTTTGCAGGAAAATCTCTTCGGAGCTCCGCTTTCAGGTCCTAAAATCCCAGGTAGCAACCCCAGATTCCTCCGAGGAAGCTACCCAAAAGGTTGTTTCCTCCCTTAATGCAAAATGGCTCCTCCAGCATCCACCCAAGACTCCTCCCCGGCAGCTCCAGGAGGGCTTTGACCTCTTCTTTCGCATCCTAACGTCCAAGGTAGCAGCCCCAGACTCCTCCAAGGAAGCTACCCAAAATGGTCGTTCCTGCTTTGCAGGAAATCTCTTCGGAGCTCCGCTTTCAGGTCCTAAAATCCCAGGTAGCAACCCCAGATTCCTCCGAGGAAGCTACCCAAAAGGTTGTTTCCTCCCTTAATACAAAATG
This sequence comes from Pelecanus crispus, assembly GCF_030463565.1. Lineage (NCBI taxonomy): Eukaryota > Metazoa > Chordata > Aves > Pelecaniformes > Pelecanidae > Pelecanus > Pelecanus crispus. The sequence continues at coordinate 21,869,557 of NC_134653.1, read as the reverse complement.
GCTCCTCCAGCATCCACCCAAGACTCCTCCCAGGCAGCTCCAGGAGGGCTTTGACCTCTTCTTTTGCATCCTAATGGTCCCAGGTAGCAGCCCCAGACTCCTCCAAGGAAGCTACCCAAAATGGTCTTTCCTGCTTTGCAGGAAAATCTCTTCGGAGCTCCGCTTTCAGGTCCTAAAATCCCAGGTAGCAACCCCAGATTCCTCCCAGGAAGCTACCAATTGTTTCCTCCCTTAATGCAAAATGGCTCCTCCAGCATCCACCCAAGACTCCTCCCAGGCAGCTCCTGGAGGGCTTTGACCTCTTCTTTCGCATACTAAGATCCCAGGTAGCAGCCCCAGACTCCTCCAAGGAAGCTACCCAAAATGGTCTTTTCTCCTTTGCAGGAAAATCTCTCCTAAGGGATCCACCCAGGACTCCTCTCAGGTCTCTGCTGCACTCTTCGGAGCTCTGCTTTCAGGTCCTAGAATCCCAGGTAGCAACCCCAGATTCCTCCGAGGAAGCTACCCAAAAGGTTGTTTCCTCCCTTAATGCAAAATCGTTCCACCGGGATCCACCCAAGACTCCACCCAGGCAGCTCCTGGAGGGCTTTGACCTCTTCTTTCGCATCCGAAGATCCCAGGTAGCAGCCCCAGACTCCTCCAAGGAAGCTACCCAAAATGGTCTTTCCTGCTTTGCAGGAAAATCTCTTCGGAGCTCCGCTTTCAGGTCCTAAAATCCCAGGTAGCAACCCCAGATTCCTCCGAGGAAGCTACCCAAAAGGTGGTTTCCTCCCTTAATGCAAAATGGCTCCTCCAGCATCCACCCAAGACTCCTCCCAGGCAGCTCCTGGAGGGCTTTGACCTCTTCTTTCGCATCCAAATATCCCAGGTAGCAGCCACACACTCCTCCAAGGAAGCTACCCAAAATGGTCTTTTCTCCTTTGCAGGAAAATCTCTCCTAAGGGATCCACCCAGGACTTCTCTCAGGTCTCTGCTGCACTCTTCGGAGCTCTGCTTTCAGGTCCTAGAATCCCAGGTAGCAACCCCAGATTCCTCCGAGGAAGCTACCCAAAAGGTTGTTTCCTCCCTTAATGCAAAATCGTTCCACCAGGATCCACCCAAGACTCCTCCCAGGCAGCTCCTGGAGGGCTTTGACCTCTTCTTTTGCATCCTAAGGTCCCAGGTAGCAGCCCCAGACTCCTCCAAGGAAGCTACCCAAAATGGTCTTTCCTGCTTTGCAGGAAAATCTCTTCGGAGCTCCGCTTTCAGGTCCTAAAATCCCAGGTAGCAACCCCAGATTCCTCCCAGGAAGCTACCCAAAAGGTTGTTTCGTCCCTTAATGCAAAATGGCTCCTTCCGGATCCACCCAAGACTCCTCCCAGGCAGCTCCTGGAGGGCTTTGACCTCTGCTCGCGGGTCCTAATATCCCTGGCAGCAGCCCCACACTCCTCCAAGGAAGCTACCCAAAATGGTCTTTTCTCCTTTGCAGGAAAATCTCTCCTAAGGGATCCACCCAGGACTCCTCTCAGGTCTCTGCTGCACTCTTCGGAGCTCTGCTTTCAGGTCCTAAAATCCCAGGTAGCTACCCCAGATTCCTCCGAAGAAGCTACCCAAAAGGTTGTTTCCTCCCTTAATGCAAAATGGCTCCTTCCGGATCCACCCAAGACTCCTCCCAGGCAGCTCCTGGAGGGCTTTGACCTCTGCTCGCGGGTCCTAATATCCCTGGCAGCAGCCCCACACTCCTCCAAGGAAGCTACCCAAAATGGTCTTTTCTCCTTTGCAGGAAAATCTCTCCTAAGGGATCCACCCAGGACTCCTCTCAGGTCTCTGCTGCACGCTTCGGAGCTCTGCTTTCAGGACCTAGAATCCCAGGTAGCAACCCCAGATTCCTCCGAGGAAGCTACCCAAAAGGTTGTTTCCTCCCTTAATGCAAAATGGCTCCTTCCGGATCCACCCAAGACTCCTCCCAGGCAGCTCCTGGAGGGCTTTGACCTCTGCTCGCGGGTCCTAATATCCCTGGCAGCAGCCACACACTCCTCCAAGGAAGCTACCCAAAATGGTCTTTTCTCCTTTGCAGGAAAATCTCTCCTAAGGGATCCACCCAGGACTCCTCTCAGGTCTCTGCTGCACGCTTCAGAGCTCTGCTTTCAGGTCCTAGAATCCCAGGTAGCAACCCCAGATTCCTCCGAGGAAGCTACCCAAAAGGTTGTTTCCTCCCTTAATGCAAAATGGCTCCTCCAGCATCCACGCAAGACTCCTCCCAGGCAGCTCCAGGAGGGCTTTGACCTCTTCTTTCGCATCCTAACGTCCCAGGTAGCAGCCCCAGATTCCTCCAAGGAAGCTACCCAAAATGGTCTTTCCTGCTTTGCAGGAAAATCTCTTCGGAGCTCCGCTTTCAGGTCCTAAAATCCCAGGTAGCAACCCCAGATTCCTCCGAGGAAGCTACCCAAAAGGTTGTTTCCTCCCTTAAAGCAAAATGGCTCCTCCAGCATCCACCCAAGACTCCTCCAAGGCAGCTCCTGGAGGGCTTTGACCTCTTCTTTCGCATCCTAACGTCCCAGGTAGCAGCCCCAGACTCCTCCAAGGAAGCTACCCAAAATGGTCTTTTCTCCTTTGCAGGAAAATCTCTCCTAAGGGATCCACCCAGGACTTCTCTCAGATCTCTGCTGCACTCTTCGGAGCTCTGCTTTCAGGACCTAGAATCCCAGGTAGCAACCCCAGATTCCTCCGAGGAAGCTACCCAAAAGGTTGTTTCCTCCCTTAATGCAAAATCGTTCCACCGGGATCCACCCAAGACTCCACCCAGGCAGCTCCTGGAGGGCTTTGACCTCTTCTTTCGCATCCGAAGATCCCAGGTAGCAGCCCCAGACTCCTCCAAGGAAGCTACCCAAAATGGTCTTTCCTGCTTTGCAGGAAAATCTCTTCGGAGCTCCGCTTTCAGGTCCTAAAATCCCAGGTAGCAACCCCAGATTCCTCCGAGGAAGCTACCCAAAAGGTGGTTTCCTCCCTTAATGCAAAATGGCTCCTCCAGCATCCAACCAAGACTCCTCCCAGGCAGCTCCTGGAGGGCTTTGACCTCTGCTCGCGGGTCCTAATATCCCTGGCAGCAGCCCCACACTCCTCCAAGGAAGCTACCCAAAATGGTCTTTTCTCCTTTGCAGGAAAATCTCTCCTAAGGGATCCACCCAGGACTCCTCTCAGGTCTCTCCTGCACTCTTCAGAGCTCTGCTTTCAGGTCCTAAAATCCCAGGTAGCTACCCCAGATTCCTCCCAGGAAGCTACCCAAAAGGTTGTTTCGTCCCTTAATGCAAAATGGCTCCTTCCGGATCCACCCAAGACTCCTCCCAGGCAGCTCCTGGAGGGCTTTGACCTCTGCTCGCGGGTCCTAATATCCCTGGCAGCAGCCCCACACTCCTCCAAGGAAGCTACCCAAAATGGTCTTTTCTCCTTTGCAGGAAAATCTCTCCTAAGGGATCCACCCAGGACTCCTCTCAGGTCTCTGCTGCACGCTTCAGAGCTCTGCTTTCAGGTCCTAGAATCCCAGGTAGCTACCCCAGATTCCTCCGAGGAAGCTACCCAAAAGGTTGTTTCCTCCCTTAATGCAAAATGGCTCCTCCAGCATCCACGCAAGACTCCTCCCAGGCAGCTCCAGGAGGGCTTTGACCTCTTCTTTCGCATCCTAACGTCCCAGGTAGCAGCCCCAGATTCCTCCAAGGAAGCTACCCAAAATGGTCTTTCCTGCTTTGCAGGAAAATCTCTCCTAAGGGATCCACCCAGGACTCCTCTCAGGTCTCTGCTGCACTCTTCGGAGCTCTGCTTTCAGGACCTAGAATCCCAGGTAGCAACCCCAGATTCCTCCGAGGAAGCTACCCAAAAGGTTGTTTCCTCCCTTAATGCAAAATCATTCCACCGGGATCCACCCAAGACTCCTCCCAGGCAGCTCCTGGAGGGTTTTGACCTCTTCTTTTGCATCCTAAGGTCCCAGGTAGCAGCCCCAGACTCCTCCAAGGAAGCTACCCAAAATGGTCTTTCCTGCTTTGCAGGAAAATCTCTTTATAGCTCCGCTTTCAGGTCCTAAAATCCCAGGTAGCAACCCCAGATTCCTCCCAGGAAGCTACCCAAAAGGTTGTTTCCTCCCTTAATGCAAAATGGCTCCTCCAGCATCCACCCAAGACTCCTCCCCGGCAGCTCCTGGAGGGCTTTGACCTCTGCTCGCGGGTCCTAATATCCCTGGCAGCAGCCCCACACTCCTCCAAGGAAGCTACCCAAAATGGTCTTTTCTCCTTTGCAGGAAAATCTCTCCTAAGGGATCCACCCAGGACTCCTCTCAGATCTCTGCTGCACTCTTCGGAGCTCTGCTTTCAGGACCTAGAATCCCAGGTAGCAACCCCAGATTCCTCCGAGGAAGCTACCCAAAAGGTTGTTTCCTCCCTTAATGCAAAATCGTTCCACCAGGATCCACCCAAGACTCCTCCCAGGCAGCTCCTGGAGGGCTTTGACCTCTTCTTTTGCATCCTAAGGTCCCAGGTAGCAGCCCCAGACTCCTCCAAGGAAGCTACCCAAAATGGTCTTTCCTGCTTTGCAGGAAAATCTCTTCGGAGCTCCGCTTTCAGGTCCTAAAATCCCAGGTAGCAACCCCAGATTCCTCCGAGGAAGCTACCCAAAAGGTTGTTTCCTCCCTTAATGCAAAATGGCTCCTCCAGCATCCACCCAAGACTGCTCCCAGGCAGCTCCTGGAGGGCTTTGACCTCTTCTTTCGCATCCGAAGATCCCAGGTAGCAGCCCCAGACTCCTCCAAGGAAGCTACCCAAAATGGTCTTTTCTCCTTTGCAGGAAAATCTCTCCTAAGGGATCCACCCAGGACTCCTCTCAGGTCTCTGCTGCACTCTTCGGAGCTCTGCTTTCAGGACCTAGAATCCCAGGTAGCAACCCCAGATTCCTCCGAGGAAGCTACCCAAAAGGTTGTTTCCTCCCTTAATGCAAAATCGTTCCACCGGGATCCACCCAAGACTCCACCCAGGCAGCTCCAGGAGGGCTTTGACCTCTTCTTTCGCATCCGAAGATCCCAGGTAGCAGCCCCAGACTCCTCCAAGGAAGCTACCCAAAATGGTCTTTCCTGCTTTGCAGGAAAATCTCTTCGGAGCTCCGCTTTCAGGTCCTAAAATCCCAGGTAGCAACCCCAGATTCCTCCGAGGAAGCTACCCAAAAGGTTGTTTCCTCCCTTAATGCAAAATGGCTCCTCCAGCATCCACCCAAGACTCCTCCCCGGCAGCTCCTGGAGGGCTTTGACCTCTTCTTTCGCATCCAAATATCCCAGGTAGCAGCCACACACTCCTCCAAGGAAGCTACCCAAAATGGTCTTTTCTCCTTTGCAGGAAAATCTCTCCTAAGGGATCCACCCAGGACTTCTCTCAGGTCTCTGCTGCACTCTTCGGAGCTCTGCTTTCAGGTCCTAGAATCCCAGGTAGCAACCCCAGATTCCTCCGAGGAAGCTACCCAAAAGGTTGTTTCCTCCCTTAATGCAAAATCGTTCCACCAGGATCCACCCAAGACTACTCCCAGGCAGCTCCTGGAGGGCTTTGACCTCTTCTTTTGCATCCTAAGGTCCCAGGTAGCAGCCCCAGACTCCTCCAAGGAAGCTACCCAAAATGGTCTTTCCTGCTTTGCAGGAAAATCTCTTCGGAGCTCCGCTTTCAGGTCCTAAAATCCCAGGTAGCAACCCCAGATTCCTCCCAGGAAGCTACCCAAAAGGTTGTTTCGTCCCTTAATGCAAAATGGCTCCTCCAGCATCCACCCAAGACTCCTCCCAGGCAGCTCCTGGAGGGCTTTGACCTCTGCTCGCGGGTCCTAATATCCCTGGCAGCAGCCCCACACTCCTCCAAGGAAGCTACCCAAAATGGTCTTTTCTCCTTTGCAGGAAAATCTCTCCTAAGGGATCCACACAGGACTTCTCTCAGGTCTCTGCTGCACTCTTCGGAGCTCTGCTTTCAGGTCCTAGAATCCCAGGTAGCAACCCCAGATTCCTCCGAGGAAGCTACCCAAAAGGTTGTTTCCTCCCTTAATGCAAAATCGTTCCACCGGGATCCACCCAAGACTCCACCCAGGCAGCTCCTGGAGGGCTTTGACCTCTTCTTTCGCATCCGAAGATCCCAGGTAGCAGCCCCAGACTCCTCCAAGGAAGCTACCCAAAATGGTCTTTCCTGCTTTGCAGGAAAATCTCTTCGGAGCTCCGCTTTCAGGTCCTAAAATCCCAGGTAGCAACCCCAGATTCCTCCGAGGAAGCTACCCAAAAGGTTGTTTCCTCCCTTAATGCAAAATGGCTCCTCCAGCATCCACCCAAGACTCCTCCCCGGCAGCTCCTGGAGGGCTTTGACCTCTTCTTTCGCATCCAAATATCCCAGGTAGCAGCCACACACTCCTCCAAGGAAGCTACCCAAAATGGTCTTTTCTCCTTTGCAGGAAAATCTCTCCTAAGGGATCCACCCAGGACTTCTCTCAGGTCTCTGCTGCACTCTTCGGAGCTCTGCTTTCAGGTCCTAGAATCCCAGGTAGCAACCCCAGATTCCTCCGAGGAAGCTACCCAAAAGGTTGTTTCCTCCCTTAATGCAAAATCGTTCCACCAGGATCCACCCAAGACTACTCCCAGGCAGCTCCTGGAGGGCTTTGACCTCTTCTTTTGCATCCTAAGGTCCCAGGTAGCAGCCCCAGACTCCTCCAAGGAAGCTACCCAAAATGGTCTTTCCTGCTTTGCAGGAAAATCTCTTCGGAGCTCCGCTTTCAGGTCCTAAAATCCCAGGTAGCAACCCCAGATTCCTCCGAGGAAGCTACCCAAAAGGTTGTTTCCTCCCTTAATGCAAAATGGCTCCTCCAGCATCGACCCCAAAACTCCTCCCAGGCAGCTCCTGGAGGGCTTTGACCTCTGCTCGCGGGTCCTAATATCCCTGGCAGCAGCCCCACACTCCTCCAAGGAAGCTACCCAAAATGGTCTTTTCTCCTTTGCAGGAAAATCTCTCCTAAGGGATCCACCCAGGACTCCTCTCAGGTCTCTGCTGCACTCTTCGGAGCTCTGCTTTCAGGTCCTAAAATCCCAGGTAGCTACCCCAGATTCCTCCCAGGAAGCTACCCAAAAGGTTGTTTCCTCCCTTAATGCAAAATGGCTCCTTCCGGATCCACCCAAGACTCCTCCCAGGCAGCTCCTGGAGGGCTTTGACCTCTGCTCGCGGGTCCTAATATCCCTGGCAGCAGCCCCACACTCCTCCAAGGAAGCTACCCAAAATGGTCTTTTCTCCTTTGCAGGAAAATCTCTCCTAATGGATCCACCCAGGACTTCTCTCAGGTCTCTGCTGCACTCTTCGGAGCTCTGCTTTCAGGTCCTAGAATCCCAGGTAGCAACCCCAGATTCCTCCGAGGAAGCTACCCAAAAGGTTGTTTCCTCCCTTAATGCAAAATGGCTCCTCCAGCATCCACCCAAGACTCCTCCCAGGCAGCTCCAGGAGGGCTTTGACCTCTTCTTTCGCATCCTAACGTCCCAGGTAGCAGCCCCAGATTCCTCCAAGGAAGCTACCCAAAATGGTCTTTCCTGCTTTGCAGGAAAATCTCTCCTAAGGGATCCACCCAGGACTCCTCTCAGGTCTCTGCTGCACTCTTCAGAGCTCTGCTTTCAGGTCCTAGAATCCCAGGTAGCAACCCCAGATTCCTCCGAGGAAGCTACCCAAAAGGTTGTTTCCTCCCTTAATGCAAAATCATTCCACCGGGATCCACCCAAGACTCCTCCCAGGCAGCTCCTGGAGGGTTTTGACCTCTTCTTTTGCATCCTAAGGTCCCAGGTAGCAGCCCCAGACTCCTCCAAGGAAGCTACCCAAAATGGTCTTTCCTGCTTTGCAGGAAAATCTCTTTATAGCTCCGCTTTCAGGTCCTAAAATCCCAGGTAGCAACCCCAGATTCCTCCGAGGAAGCTACCCAAAAGGTGGTTTCCTCCCTTAATGCAAAATGGCTCCTCCAGCATCCACGCAAGACTCCTCCCCGACAGCTCCTGGAGGGCTTTGACCTCTGCTCGCGGGTCCTAATATCCCTGGCAGCAGCCCCACACTCCTCCAAGGAAGCTACCCAAAATGGTCTTTTCTCCTTTGCAGGAAAATCTCTCCTAAGGGATCCACCCAGGACTCCTCTCAGATCTCTGCTGCACTCTTCGGAGCTCTGCTTTCAGGTCCTAGAATCCCAGGTAGCAACCCCAGATTCCTCCGAGGAAGCTACCCAAAAGGTTGTTTCCTCCCTTAATGCAAAATCGTTCCACCAGGATCCACCCAAGACTCCTCCCAGGCAGCTCCAGGAGGGCTTTGACCTCTTCTTTTGCATCCTAAGGTGCCAGGTAGCAGCCCCAGACTCCTCCAAGGAAGCTACCCAAAATGGTCTTTCCTGCTTTGCAGGAAAATCTCTTCGGAGCTCCGCTTTCAGGTCCTAAAATCCCAGGTAGCAACCCCAGATTCCTCCGAGGAAGCTACCCAAAAGGTTGTTTCCTCCCTTAATGCAAAATGGCTCCTCCAGCATCCACCCAAGACTGCTCCCAGGCAGCTCCTGGAGGGCTTTGACCTCTTCTTTCGCATACTAAGATCCCAGGTAGCAGCCCCAGACTCCTCCAAGGAAGCTACCCAAAATGGTCTTTTCTCCTTTGCAGGAAAATCTCTCCTAAGGGATCCACCCAGGACTCCTCTCAGGTCTCTGCTGCACTCTTCGGAGCTCTGCTTTCAGGACCTAGAATCCCAGGTAGCAACCCCAGATTCCTCCGAGGAAGCTACCCAAAAGGTTGTTTCCTCCCTTAATGCAAAATCGTTCCACCGGGATCCACCCAAGACTCCTCCCAGGCAGCTCCTGGAGGGCTTTGACCTCTTCTTTCGCATCCGAAGATCCCAGGTAGCAGCCCCAGACTCCTCCAAGGAAGCTACCCAAAATGGTCTTTCCTGCTTTGCAGGAAAATCTCTTCGGAGCTCCGCTTTCAGGTCCTAAAATCCCAGGTAGCAACCCCAGATTCCTCCGAGGAAGCTACCCAAAAGGTTGTTTCCTCCCTTAATGCAAAATGGCTCCTCCAGCATCCACCCAAGACTCCTCCCCGGCAGCTCCTGGAGGGCTTTGACCTCTTCTTTCGCATCCAAATATCCCAGGTAGCAGCCCCAGACTCCTCCAAGGCAGCTACCCAAAATGGTCTTTCCTGCTTTGCAGGAAAATCTCTCCTAAGGGATCCACCCAGGACTTCTCTCGGGTCTCTGCTGCACTCTTCGGAGCTCTGCTTTCAGGTCCTAGAATCCCAGGTAGCAACCCCAGATTCCTCCGAGGAAGCTACCCAAAAGGTTGTTTCCTCCCTTAATGCAAAATCGTTCCACCAGGATCCACCCAAGACTACTCCCAGGCAGCTCCTGGAGGGCTTTGACCTCTTCTTTTGCATCCTAAGGTCCCAGGTAGCAGCCCCAGACTCCTCCAAGGAAGCTACCCAAAATGGTCTTTCCTGCTTTGCAGGAAAATCTCTTTATAGCTCCGCTTTCAGGTCCTAAAATCCCAGGTAGCAACCCCAGATTCCTCCGAGGAAGCTACCCAAAAGGTTGTTTCGTCCCTTAATGCAAAATGGCTCCTCCAGCATCCACCCAAGACTCCTCCCAGGCAGCTCCTGGAGGGCTTTGACCTCTGCTCGCGGGTCCTAATATCCCTGGCAGCAGCCCCACACTCCTCCAAGGAAGCTACCCAAAATGGTCTTTTCTCCTTTGCAGGAAAATCTCTCCTAATGGATCCACCCAGGACTTCTCTCAGGTCTCTGCTGCACTCTTCGGAGCTCTGCTTTCAGGTCCTAGAATCCCAGGTAGCTACCCCAGATTCCTCCGAGGAAGCTACCCAAAAGGTTGTTTCCTCCCTTAATGCAAAATGGCTCCTCCAGCATCCACCCAAGACTCCTCCCAGGCAGCTCCAGGAGGGCTTTGACCTCTTCTTTCGCATCCTAACGTCCCAGGTAGCAGCCCCAGATTCCTCCAAGGAAGCTACCCAAAATGGTCTTTCCTGCTTTGCAGGAAAATCTCTCCTAAGGGATCCACCCAGGACTCCTCTCAGGTCTCTGCTGCACTCTTCAGAGCTCTGCTTTCAGGTCCTAGAATCCCAGGTAGCAACCCCAGATTCCTCCGAGGAAGCTACCCAAAAGGTTGTTTCCTCCCTTAATGCAAAATCATTCCACCGGGATCCACCCAAGACTCCTCCCAGGCAGCTCCTGGAGGGTTTTGACCTCTTCTTTTGCATCCTAAGGTCCCAGGTAGCAGCCCCAGACTCCTCCAAGGAAGCTACCCAAAATGGTCTTTCCTGCTTTGCAGGAAAATCTCTTTATAGCTCCGCTTTCAGGTCCTAAAATCCCAGGTAGCAACCCCAGATTCCTCCGAGGAAGCTACCCAAAAGGTGGTTTCCTCCCTTAATGCAAAATGGCTCCTCCAGCATCCACCCAAGACTCCTCCCCGGCAGCTCCTGGAGGGCTTTGACCTCTGCTCGCGGGTCCTAATATCCCTGGCAGCAGCCCCACACTCCTCCAAGGAAGCTACCCAAAATGGTCTTTTCTCCTTTGCAGGAAAATCTCTCCTAAGGGATCCACCCAGGACTCCTCTCAGATCTCTGCTGCACTCTTCGGAGCTCTGCTTTCAGGACCTAGAATCCCAGGTAGCAACCCCAGATTCCTCCGAGGAAGCTACCCAAAAGGTTGTTTCCTCCCTTAATGCAAAATCGTTCCACCAGGATCCACCCAAGACTCCTCCCAGGCAGCTCCAGGAGGGCTTTGACCTCTTCTTTTGCATCCTAAGGTGCCAGGTAGCAGCCCCAGACTCCTCCAAGGAAGCTACCCAAAATGGTCTTTCCTGCTTTGCAGGAAAATCTCTTCGGAGCTCCGCTTTCAGGTCCTAAAATCCCAGGTAGCAACCCCAGATTCCTCCGAGGAAGCCACCCAAAAGGTTGTTTCCTCCCTTAATGCAAAATGGCTCCTCCAGCATCCACCCAAGACTGCTCCCAGGCAGCTCCTGGAGGGCTTTGACCTCTTCTTTCGCATACTAAGATCCCAGGTAGCAGCCCCAGACTCCTCCAAGGAAGCTACCCAAAATGGTCTTTTCTCCTTTGCAGGAAAATCTCTCCTAAGGGATCCACCCAGGACTCCTCTCAGGTCTCTGCTGCACTCTTCGGAGCTCTGCTTTCAGGACCTAGAATCCCAGGTAGCAACCCCAGATTCCTCCGAGGAAGCTACCCAAAAGGTTGTTTCCTCCCTTAATGCAAAATCGTTCCACCGGGATCCACCCAAGACTCCTCCCAGGCAGCTCCTGGAGGGCTTTGACCTCTTCTTTCGCATCCGAAGATCCCAGGTAGCAGCCCCAGACTCCTCCAAGGAAGCTACCCAAAATGGTCTTTCCTGCTTTGCAGGAAAATCTCTTCGGAGCTCCGCTTTCAGGTCCTAAAATCCCAGGTAGCAACCCCAGATTCCTCCGAGGAAGCTACCCAAAAGGTTGTTTCCTCCCTTAATGCAAAATGGCTCCTCCAGCATCCACCCAAGACTCCTCCCCGGCAGCTCCTGGAGGGCTTTGACCTCTTCTTTCGCATCCAAATATCCCAGGTAGCAGCCCCAGACTCCTCCAAGGCAGCTACCCAAAATGGTCTTTCCTGCTTTGCAGGAAAATCTCTCCTAAGGGATCCACCCAGGACTTCTCTCGGGTCTCTGCTGCACTCTTCGGAGCTCTGCTTTCAGGTCCTAGAATCCCAGGTAGCAACCCCAGATTCCTCCGAGGAAGCTACCCAAAAGGTTGTTTCCTCCCTTAATGCAAAATCGTTCCACCAGGATCCACCCAAGACTACTCCCAGGCAGCTCCTGGAGGGCTTTGACCTCTTCTTTTGCATCCTAAGGTCCCAGGTAGCAGCCCCAGACTCCTCCAAGGAAGCTACCCAAAATGGTCTTTCCTGCTTTGCAGGAAAATCTCTTCGGAGCTCCGCTTTCAGGTCCTAAAATCCCAGGTAGCAACCCCAGATTCCTCCGAGGAAGCTACCCAAAAGGTTGTTTCGTCCCTTAATGCAAAATGGCTCCTCCAGCATCCACCCAAGACTCCTCCCAGGCAGCTCCTGGAGGGCTTTGACCTCTGCTCGCGGGTCCTAATATCCCTGGCAGCAGCCCCACACTCCTCCAAGGAAGCTACCCAAAATGGTCTTTTCTCCTTTGCAGGAAAATCTCTCCTAATGGATCCACCCAGGACTTCTCTCAGGTCTCTGCTGCACTCTTCGGAGCTCTGCTTTCAGGTCCTAGAATCCCAGGTAGCTACCCCAGATTCCTCCGAGGAAGCTACCCAAAAGGTTGTTTCCTCCCTTAATGCAAAATGGCTCCTCCAGCATCCACCCAAGACTCCTCCCAGGCAGCTCCAGGAGGGCTTTGACCTCTTCTTTCGCATCCTAACGTCCCAGGTAGCAGCCCCAGATTCCTCCAAGGAAGCTACCCAAAATGGTCTTTCCTGCTTTGCAGGAAAATCTCTCCTAAGGGATCCACCCAGGACTCCTCTCAGGTCTCTGCTGCACTCTTCAGAGCTCTGCTTTCAGGTCCTAGAATCCCAGGTAGCAACCCCAGATTCCTCCGAGGAAGCTACCCAAAAGGTTGTTTCCTCCCTTAATGCAAAATCATTCCACCGGGATCCACCCAAGACTCCTCCCAGGCAGCTCCTGGAGGGTTTTGACCTCTTCTTTTGCATCCTAAGGTCCCAGGTAGCAGCCCCACACTCCTCCAAGGAAGCTACCCAAAATGGTCTTTCCTGCTTTGCAGGAAAATCTCTTTATAGCTCCGCTTTCAGGTCCTAAAATCCCAGGTAGCAACCCCAGATTCCTCCGAGGAAGCTACCCAAAAGGTGGTTTCCTCCCTTAATGCAAAATGGCTCCTCCAGCATCCACCCAAGACTCCTCCCCGGCAGCTCCTGGAGGGCTTTGACCTCTTCTTTCGCATCCAAATATCCCAGGTAGCAGCCACACACTCCTCCAAGGAAGCTACCCAAAATGGTCTTTTCTCCTTTGCAGGAAAATCTCTCCTAAGGGATCCACCCAGGACTCCTCTCAGATCTCTGCTGCACTCTTCGGAGCTCTGCTTTCAGGACCTAGAATCCCAGGTAGCAACCCCAGATTCCTCCGAGGAAGCTACCCAAAAGGTTGTTTCCTCCCTTAATGCAAAATCGTTCCACCAGGATCCACCCAAGACTCCTCCCAGGCAGCTCCAGGAGGGCTTTGACCTCTTCTTTTGCATCCTAAGGTGCCAGGTAGCAGCCCCAGACTCCTCCAAGGAAGCTACCCAAAATGGTCTTTCCTGCTTTGCAGGAAAATCTCTTCGGAGCTCCGCTTTCAGGTCCTAAAATCCCAGGTAGCAACCCCAGATTCCTCCGAGGAAGCTACCCAAAAGGTTGTTTCCTCCCTTAATGCAAAATGGCTCCTCCAGCATCCACCCAAGACTGCTCCCAGGCAGCTCCTGGAGGGCTTTGACCTCTTCTTTCGCATACTAAGATCCCAGGTAGCAGCCCCACACTCCTCCAAGGAAGCTACCCAAAATGGTCTTTTCTCCTTTGCAGGAAAATCTCTCCTAAGGGATCCACCCAGGACTCCTCTCAGGTCTCTGCTGCACTCTTCGGAGCTCTGCTTTCAGGACCTAGAATCCCAGGTAGCAACCCCAGATTCCTCCCAGGAAGCTACCCAAAAGGTTGTTTCCTCCCTTAATGCAAAATCGTTCCACCGGGATCCACCCAAGACTCCACCCAGGCAGCTCCAGGAGGGCTTTGACCTCTTCTTTCGCATCCTAAGGTCCCAGGTAGCAGCCCCAGACTCCTCCAAGGAAGCTACCCAAAATGGTCTTTCCTGCTTTGCAGGAAAATCTCTTCGGAGCTCCGCTTTCAGGTCCTAAAATCCCAGGTAGCAACCCCAGATTCCTCCGAGGAAGCTACCCAAAAGGTTGTTTCCTCCCTTAATGCAAAATGGCTCCTCCAGCATCCACCCAAGACTCCTCCCCGGCAGCTCCTGGAGGGCTTTGACCTCTTCTTTCGCATCCAAATATCCCAGGTAGCAGCCCCAGACTCCTCCAAGGCAGCTACCCAAAATGGTCTTTCCTGCTTTGCAGGAAAATCTGTCCTAAGGGATCCACCCAGGACTTCTCTCGGGTCTCTGCTGCACTCTTCGGAGCTCTGCTTTCAGGTCCTAGAATCCCAGGTAGCAACCCCAGATTCCTCCCAGGAAGCTACCCAAAAGGTTGTTTCCTCCCTTAATGCAAAATCGTTCCACCAGGATCCACCCAAGACTACTCCCAGGCAGCTCCTGGAGGGCTTTGACCTCTTCTTTTGCATCCTAAGGTCCCAGGTAGCAGCCCCAGACTCCTCCAAGGAAGCTACCCAAAATGGTCTTTCCTGCTTTGCAGGAAAATCTCTTCGGAGCTCCGCTTTCAGGTCCTAAAATCCCAGGTAGCAACCCCAGATTCCTCCCAGGAAGCTACCCAAAAGGTTGTTTCGTCCCTTAATGCAAAATGGCTCCTCCAGCATCCACCCAAGACTCCTCCCAGGCAGCTCCTGGAGGGCTTTGACCTCTGCTCGCGGGTCCTAATATCCCTGGCAGCAGCCCCACACTCCTCCAAGGAAGCTACCCAAAATGGTCTTTTCTCCTTTGCAGGAAAATCTCTCCTAAGGGATCCACCCAGGACTTCTCTCAGGTCTCTGCTGCACTCTTCGGAGCTCTGCTTTCAGGTCCTAGAATCCCAGGTAGCAACCCCAGATTCCTCCGAGGAAGCTACCCAAAAGGTTGTTTCCTCCCTTAATGCAAAATCGTTCCACCGGGATCCACCCAAGACTCCACCCAGGCAGCTCCTGGAGGGCTTTGACCTCTTCTTTCGCATCCGAAGATCCCAGGTAGCAGCCCCAGACTCCTCCAAGGAAGCTACCCAAAATGGTCTTTCCTGCTTTGCAGGAAAATCTCTTCGGAGCTCCGCTTTCAGGTCCTAAAATCCCAGGTAGCAACCCCAGATTCCTCCCAGGAAGCAACCCAAAAGGTTGTTTCCTCCCTTAATGCAAAATGGCTCCTCCAGCATCCACCCAAGACTCCTCCCCGGCAGCTCCTGGAGGGCTTTGACCTCTTCTTTCGCATCCAAATATCCAAGGTAGCAGCCACACACTCCTCCAAGGAAGCTACCCAAAATGGTCTTTTCTCCTTTGCAGGAAAATCTCTCCTAAGGGATCCACCCAGGACTCCTCTCAGGTCTCTGCTGCACTCTTCGGAGCTCTGCTTTCAGGTCCTAGAATCCCAGGTAGCAACCCCAGATTCCTCCGAGGAAGCTACCCAAAAGGTTGTTTCCTCCCTTAATGCAAAATCGTTCCACCAGGATCCACCCAAGACTACTCCCAGGCAGCTCCTGGAGGGCTTTGACCTCTTCTTTTGCATCCTAAGGTCCCAGGTAGCAGCCCCAGACTCCTCCAAGGAAGCTACCCAAAATGGTCTTTCCTGCTTTGCAGGAAAATCTCTTCGGAGCTCCGCTTTCAGGTCCTAAAATCCCAGGTAGCAACCCCAGATTCCTCCGAGGAAGCTACCCAAAAGGTTGTTTCCTCCCTTAATGCAAAATGGCTCCTCCAGCATCGACCCCAAAACTCCTCCCAGGCAGCTCCTGGAGGGCTTTGACCTCTGCTCGCGGGTCCTAATATCCCTGGCAGCAGCCCCACACTCCTCCAAGGAAGCTACCCAAAATGGTCTTTTCTCCTTTGCAGGAAAATCTCTCCTAAGGGATCCACCCAGGACTCCTCTCAGGTCTCTGCTGCACTCTTCGGAGCTCTGCTTTCAGGTCCTAAAATCCCAGGTAGCTACCCCAGATTCCTCCCAGGAAGCTACCCAAAAGGTTGTTTCGTCCCTTAATGCAAAATGGCTCCTTCCGGATCCACCCAAGACTCCTCCCAGGCAGCTCCTGGAGGGCTTTGACCTCTGCTCGCGGGTCCTAATATCCCTGGCAGCAGCCACACACTCCTCCAAGGAAGCTACCCAAAATGGTCTTTTCTCCTTTGCAGGAAAATCTCTCCTAATGGATCCACCCAGGACTTCTCTCAGGTCTCTGCTGCACTCTTCGGAGCTCTGCTTTCAGGTCCTAGAATCCCAGGTAGCTACCCCAGATTCCTCCGAGGAAGCTACCCAAAAGGTTGTTTCCTCCCTTAATGCAAAATGGCTCCTCCAGCATCCACCCAAGACTCCTCCCAGGCAGCTCCAGGAGGGCTTTGACCTCTTCTTTCGCATCCTAACGTCCCAGGTAGCAGCCCCAGATTCCTCCAAGGAAGCTACCCAAAATGGTCTTTCCTGCTTTGCAGGAAAATCTCTCCTAAGGGATCCACCCAGGACTCCTCTCAGGTCTCTGCTGCACTCTTCAGAGCTCTGCTTTCAGGTCCTAGAATCCCAGGTAGCAACCCCAGATTCCTCCGAGGAAGCTACCCAAAAGGTTGTTTCCTCCCTTAATGCAAAATCATTCCACCGGGATCCACCCAAGACTCCTCCCAGGCAGCTCCAGGAGGGCTTTGACCTCTTCTTTTGCATCCTAAGGTCCCAGGTAGCAGCCCCAGACTCCTCCAAGGAAGCTACCCAAAATGGTCTTTCCTGCTTTGCAGGAAAATCTCTTCGGAGCTCCGCTTTCAGGTCCTAAAATCCCAGGTAGCAACCCCAGATTCCTCCGAGGAAGCTACCCAAAAGGTTGTTTCCTCCCTTAATGCAAAATGGCTCCTCCAGCATCCACGCAAGACTCCTCCCCGGCAGCTCCTGGAGGGCTTTGACCTCTTCTTTCGCATCCAAAGATGCCAGGTAGCAGCCCCAGACTCCTCCAAGGAAGCTACCCAAAATGGTCTTTTCTGCTTTGCAGGAAAATCTCTCCTAAGGGATCCACCCAGGACTCCTCTCAGGTCTCTGCTGCACTCTTCGGAGCTCTGCTTTCAGGACCTAGAATCCCAGGTAGCAACCCCAGATTCCTCCGAGGAAGCTACCCAAAAGGTTGTTTCCTCCCTTAATGCAAAATGGCTCCTCCAGCATCCACCCAAGACTCCTCCCAGGCAGCTCCAGGAGGGCTTTGACCTCTTCTTTCGCATCCTAACGTCCCAGGTAGCAGCCCCAGATTCCTCCGAGGAAGCTATCCAAAATGGTCTTTCCTGCTTTGCAGGAAAATCTCTCCTAAGGGATCCACACAGGACTTCTCTCAGGTCTCTGCTGCACTCTTCGGAGCTCTGCTTTCAGGTCCTACAATCCCAGGTAGCAACCCCAGATTCCTCCGAGGAAGCTACCCAAAAGGTTGTTTCCTCCATTAATGCAAAATCGTTCCACCGGGATCCACCCAAGACTCCTCCCAGGCAGCTCCTGGAGGGCTTTGACCTCTTCTTTCGCATCCTAAGGTGCCAGGTAGCAGCCCCAGACTCCTCCAAGGAAGCTACCCAAAATGGTCTTTCCTGCTTTGCAGGAAAATCTCTTCGGAGCTCCGCTTTCAGGTCCTAAAATCCCAGGTAGCAACCCCAGATTCCTCCGAGGAAGCTACCCAAAAGGTTGTTTCCTCCCTTAATGCAAAATGGCTCCTCCAGCATCCACCCAAGACTCCTCCCCGGCAGCTCCTGGAGGGCTTTGACCTCTGCTCGCGGGTCCTAATATCCCTGGCAGCAGCCCCACACTCCTCCAAGGAAGCTACCCAAAATGGTCTTTTCTCCTTTGCAGGAAAATCTCTCCTAAGGGATCCACCCAGGACTCCTCTCAGGTCTCTGCTGCACTCTTCGGAGCTCTGCTTTCAGGTCCTAGAATCCCAGGTAGCAACCCCAGATTCCTCCGAGGAAGCTACCCAAAAGGTTGTTTCCTCCCTTAATGCAAAATCGTTCCACCGGGATCCACCCAAGACTCCTCCCAGGCAGCTCCTGGAGGGCTTTGACCTCTTCTTTTGCATCCTAAGGTCCCAGGTAGCAGCCCCAGACTCCTCCAAGGAAGCTACCCAAAATGGTCTTTCCTGCTTTGCAGGAAAATCTCTTCGGAGCTCCGCTTTCAGGTCCTAAAATCCCAGGTAGCAACCCCAGATTCCTCCGAGGAACCTACCCAAAAGGTTGTTTCCTCCCTTAATGCAAAATGGCTCCTCCAGCATCCACGCAAGACTCCTCCCAGGCAGCTCCTGGAGGGCTTTGACCTCTTCTTTCGCATCCTAACGTCCCAGGTAGCAGCCCCAGATTCCTTCAAGGAAGCTACCCAAAATGGTCTTTCCTGCTTTGCAGGAAAATCTCTCCTAAGGGATCCACCCAGGACTCCTCTCAGGTCTCTGCTGCACTCTTCAGAGCTCTGCTTTCAGGTCCTAGAATCCCAGGTAGCAACCCCAGATTCCTCCGAGGAAGCTACCCAAAAGGTTGTTTCCTCCCTTAATGCAAAATCGTTCCACCGGGATCCACCCAAGACTACTCCCAGGCAGCTCCTGGAGGGCTTTGACCTCTTCTTTCGCATCCTAAGGTGCCAGGTAGCAGCCCCAGACTCCTCCAAGGAAGCTACCCAAAATGGTCTTTCCTGCTTTGCAGGAAAATCTCTTCGGAGCTCCGCTTTCAGGTCCTAAAATCCCAGGTAGCAACCCCAGATTCCTCCGAGGAAGCTACCCAAAAGGTTGTTTCCTCCCTTATTGCAAAATGGCTCCTCCAGCATCCACCCAAGACTCCTCCCCGGCAGCTCCAGGAGGGCTTTGACCTCTTCTTTCGCATCCTAACGTCCAAGGTAGCAGCCCCAGACTCCTCCAAGGAAGCTACCCAAAATGGTCTTTCCTGCTTTGCAGGAAAATCTCTTCGGAGCTCCGCTTTCAGGTCCTAAAATCCCAGGTAGCAACCCCAGATTCCTCCGAGGAAGCTACCCAAAAGGTTGTTTCCTCCCTTAATGCAAAATGGCTCCTCCAGCATCCACCCAAGACTCCTCCCCGGCAGCTCCTGGAGGGCTTTGACCTCTTCTTTCACATCCAAATATCCCAGGTAGCAGCCCCAGACTCCTCCAAGGCAGCTACCCAAAATGGTCTTTCCTGCTTTGCAGGAAAATCTCTCCTAAGGGATCCACCCAGGACTTCTCTCGGGTCTCTGCTGCACTCTTCGGAGCTCTGCTTTCAGGTCCTACAATCCCAGGTAGCAACCCCAGATTCCTCCGAGGAAGCTACCCAAAAGGTTGTTTCCTCCATTAATGCAAAATCATTCCACCGGGATCCACCCAAGACTCCTCCCAGGCAGCTCCAGGAGGGCTTTGACCTCTTCTTTTGCATCCTAAGGTCCCAGGTAGCAGCCCCAGACTCCTCCAAGGAAGCTACCCAAAATGGTCTTTCCTGCTTTGCAGGAAAATCTCTTTATAGCTCCGCTTTCAGGTCCTAAAATCCCAGGTAGCAACCCCAGATTCCTCCGAGGAAGCTACCCAAAAGGTTGTTTCCTCCCTTAATGCAAAATGGCTCCTCCAGCATCCACCCAAGACTCCTCCCAGGCAGCTCCTGGAGGGCTTTGACCTCTTCTTTCGCATCCTAACGTCCCAGGTAGCAGCCCCAGACTCCTCCAAGGAAGCTACCCAAAATGGTCTTTTCTCCTTTGCAGGAAAATCTCTCCTAAGGGATCCACCCAGGACTCCTCTCAGGTCTCTGCTGCACTCTTCGGAGCTCTGCTTTCAGGACCTAGAATCCCAGGTAGCAACCCCAGATTCCTCCGAGGAAGCTACCCAAAAGGTTGTTTCCTCCCTTAATGCAAAATGGCTCCTCCAGCATCCACCCAAGACTCCTCCCAGGCAGCTCCAGGAGGGCTTTGACCTCTTCTTTCGCATCCTAACGTCCCAGGTAGCAGCCCCAGATTCCTCCAAGGAAGCTACCCAAAATGGTCTTTCCTGCTTTGCAGGAAAATCTCTCCTAATGGATCCACCCAGGACTCCTCTCAGGTCTCTGCTGCACTCTTCAGAGCTCGGCTTTCAGGTCCTAGAATCCCAGGTAGCAACCCCAGATTCCTCCGAGGAAGCTACCCAAAAGGTTGTTTCCTCCCTTAATGCAAAATCGTTCCACCAGGATCCACCCAAGACTCCTCCCAGGCAGCTCCTGGAGGGCTTCGACCTCTTCTTTCGCATCCGAAGATCCCAGGTAGCAGCCCCAGACTCCTCCAAGGAAGCTACCCAAAATGGTCTTTCCTGCTTTGCAGGAAAATCTCTTCGGAGCTCCGCTTTCAGGTCCTAAAATCCCAGGTAGCAACCCCAGATTCCTCCGAGGAAGCTACCCAAAAGGTGGTTTCCTCCCTTAATGCAAAATGGCTCCTCCAGCATCCACCCAAGACTCCTCCCAGGCAGCTCCTGGAGGGCTTTGACCTCTTCTTTCGCATACTAACATCCCAGGTAGCAGCCCCACACTCCTCCAAGGAAGCTACCCAAAATGGTCTTTTCTCCTTTGCAGGAAAATCTCTCCTAAGGGATCCACCCAGGACTCCTCTCAGGTCTCTGCTGCACTCTTCAGAGCTCTGCTTTCAGGTCCGAGAATCCCAGGTAGCAACCCCAGATTCCTCCGAGGAAGCTACCCAAAAGGTTGTTTCCTCCCTTAATGCAAAATCATTCCACCGGGATCCACCCAAGACTCCTCCCAGGCAGCTCCTGGAGGGCTTTGACCTCTTCCTTTGCATCCTAAGGTCCCAGGTAGCAGCCCCAGACTCCTGCAAGGAAGCTACCCAAAATGGTCTTTCCTGCTTTGCAGGAAAATCTCTTCGGAGCTCCGCTTTCAGGTCCTAAAATCCCAGGTAGCAACCCCAGATTCCTCCGAGGAAGCTACCCAAAAGGTTGTTTCCTCCCTTAATGCAAAATGGCTCCTCCAGCATCCACCCAAGACTCCTCCCAGGCAGCTCCTGGAGGGCTTTGACCTCTGCTCGCGGGTCCTAATATCCCAGGTAGCAGCCCCAGACTCCTCCAAGGAAGCTACCCAAAATGGTCTTTTCTCCTTTGCAGGAAAATCTCTCCTAAGGGATCCACCCAGGACTCCTCTCAGGTCTCTGCTGCACTCTTCGGAGCTCTGCTTTCAGGACCTAGAATCCCAGGTAGCAACCCCAGAATCCTCCGAGGAAGCTACCCAAAAGGTTGTTTCCTCCCTTAATGCAAAATCGTTCCACCGGGATCCACCCAAGACTCCACCCAGGCAGCTCCAGGAGGGCTTTGACCTCTTCTTTCGCATCCGAAGATCCCAGGTAGCAGCCCCAGACTCCTCCAAGGAAGCTACCCAAAATGGTCTTTCCTGCTTTGCAGGAAAATCTCTTCGGAGCTCCGCTTTCAGGTCCTAAAATCCCAGGTAGCAACCCCAGATTCCTCCGAGGAAGCTACCCAAAAGGTTGTTTCCTCCCTTAATGCAAAATGGCTCCTCCAGCATCCACCCAAGACTCCTCCCCGGCAGCTCCTGGAGGGCTTTGACCTCTTCTTTCGCATCCAAATATCCCAGGTAGCAGCCACACACTCCTCCAAGGAAGCTACCCAAAATGGTCTTTTCTCCTTTGCAGGAAAATCTCTCCTAAGGGATCCACCCAGGACTTCTCTCAGGTCTCTGCTGCACTCTTCGGAGCTCTGCTTTCAGGTCCTAGAATCCCAGGTAGCAACCCCAGATTCCTCCGAGGAAGCTACCCAAAAGGTTGTTTCCTCCCTTAATGCAAAATCGTTCCACCAGGATCCACCCAAGACTCCTCCCAGGCAGCTCCTGGAGGGCTTTGACCTCTTCTTTTGCATCCTAAGGTCCCAGGTAGCAGCCCCAGACTCCTCCAAGGAAGCTACCCAAAATGGTCTTTCCTGCTTTGCAGGAAAATCTCTTCGGAGCTCCGCTTTCAGGTCCTAAAATCCCAGGTAGCAACCCCAGATTCCTCCGAGGAAGCTACCCAAAAGGTGGTTTCCTCCCTTAATGCAAAATGGCTCCTCCAGCATCCACCCAAGACTCCTCCCCGGCAGCTCCTGGAGGGCTTTGACCTCTGCTCGCGGGTCCTAATATCCCTGGCAGCAGCCCCACACTCCTCCAAGGAAGCTACCCAAAATGGTCTTTTCTCCTTTGCAGGAAAATCTCTCCTAAGGGATCCACCCAGGACTTCTCTCAGGTCTCTGCTGCACTCTTCGGAGCTCTGCTTTCAGGTCCTAGAATCCCAGGTAGCAACCCCAGATTCCTCCGAGGAAGCTACCCAAAAGGTTGTTTCCTCCCTTAATGCAAAATCGTTCCACCGGGATCCACACAAGACTCCACCCAGGCAGCTCCTGGAGGGCTTTGACCTCTTCTTTCGCATCCGAAGATCCCAGGTAGCAGCCCCACACTCCTCCAAGGAAGCTACCCAAAATGGTCTTTCCTGCTTTGCAGGAAAATCTCTTCGGAGCTCTGCTTTCAGGTCCTAAAATCCCAGGTAGCAACCCCAGATTCCTCCGAGGAAGCTACCCAAAAGGTTGTTTCCTCCCTTAATGCAAAATGGCTCCTCCAGCATCCACCCAAGACTCCTCCCAGGCAGCTCCTGGAGGGCTTTGACCTCTTCTTTCGCATACTAACGTCCCAGGTAGCAGCCACACACTCCTCCAAGGAAGCTACCCAAAATGGTCTTTTCTCCTTTGCAGGAAAATCTCTCCTAAGGGATCCACCCAGGACTTCTCTCAGGTCTCTGCTGCACTCTTCGGAGCTCTGCTTTCAGGTCCTAGAATCCCAGGTAGCAACCCCAGATTCCTCCGAGGAAGCTACCCAAAAGGTTGTTTCCTCCCTTAATGCAAAATCGTTCCACCAGGATCCACCCAAGACTACTCCCAGGCAGCTCCTGGAGGGCTTTGACCTCTTCTTTTGCATCCTAAGGTCCCAGGTAGCAGCCCCAGACTCCTCCAAGGAAGCTACCCAAAATGGTCTTTCCTGCTTTGCAGGAAAATCTCTTCGGAGCTCCGCTTTCAGGTCCTAAAATCCCAGGTAGCAACCCCAGATTCCTCCGAGGAAGCTACCCAAAAGGTTGTTTCCTCCCTTAATGCAAAATGGCTCCTCCAGCATCGACCCCAAAACTCCTCCCAGGCAGCTCCTGGAGGGCTTTGACCTCTGCTCGCGGGTCCTAATATCCCTGGCAGCAGCCCCACACTCCTCCAAGGAAGCTACCCAAAATGGTCTTTTCTCCTTTGCAGGAAAATCTCTCCTAAGGGATCCACCCAGGACTCCTCTCAGGTCTCTGCTGCACTCTTCGGAGCTCTGCTTTCAGGTCCTAAAATCCCAGGTAGCTACCCCAGATTCCTCCCAGGAAGCTACCCAAAAGGTTGTTTCGTCCCTTAATGCAAAATGGCTCCTTCCGGATCCACCCAAGACTCCTCCCAGGCAGCTCCTGGAGGGCTTTGACCTCTGCTCGCGGGTCCTAATATCCCTGGCAGCAGCCACACACTCCTCCAAGGAAGCTACCCAAAATGGTCTTTTCTCCTTTGCAGGAAAATCTCTCCTAATGGATCCACCCAGGACTTCTCTCAGGTCTCTGCTGCACTCTTCGGAGCTCTGCTTTCAGGTCCTAGAATCCCAGGTAGCTACCCCAGATTCCTCCGAGGAAGCTACCCAAAAGGTTGTTTCCTCCCTTAATGCAAAATGGCTCCTCCAGCATCCACCCAAGACTCCTCCCAGGCAGCTCCAGGAGGGCTTTGACCTCTTCTTTCGCATCCTAACGTCCCAGGTAGCAGCCCCAGATTCCTCCAAGGAAGCTACCCAAAATGGTCTTTCCTGCTTTGCAGGAAAATCTCTCCTAAGGGATCCACCCAGGACTCCTCTCAGGTCTCTGCTGCACTCTTCAGAGCTCTGCTTTCAGGTCCTAGAATCCCAGGTAGCAACCCCAGATTCCTCCGAGGAAGCTACCCAAAAGGTTGTTTCCTCCCTTAATGCAAAATCATTCCACCGGGATCCACCCAAGACTCCTCCCAGGCAGCTCCTGGAGGGCTTTGACCTCTTCTTTTGCATCCTAAGGTCCCAGGTAGCAGCCCCAGACTCCTCCAAGGAAGCTACCCAAAATGGTCTTTCCTGCTTTGCAGGAAAATCTCTTCGGAGCTCCGCTTTCAGGTCCTAAAATCCCAGGTAGCAACCCCAGATTCCTCCGAGGAAGCTACCCAAAAGGTTGTTTCCTCCCTTAATGCAAAATCATTCCACCGGGATCCACCCAAGACTCCTCCCCGGCAGCTCCTGGAGGGCTTTGACCTCTTCTTTCGCATCCAAAGATGCCAGGTAGCAGCCACACACTCCTCCAAGGAAGCTACCCAAAATGGTCTTTTCTGCTTTGCAGGAAAATCTCTCCTAAGGGATCCACCCAGGACTCCTCTCAGGTCTCTGCTGCACTCTTCGGAGCTCTGCTTTCAGGACCTAGAATCCCAGGTAGCAACCCCAGATTCCTCCGAGGAAGCTACCCAAAAGGTTGTTTCCTCCCTTAATGCAAAATGGCTCCTCCAGCATCCACCCAAGACTCCTCCCAGGCAGCTCCAGGAGGGCTTTGACCTCTTCTTTCGCATCCTAACGTCCCAGGTAGCAGCCCCAGATTCCTCCGAGGAAGCTATCCAAAATGGTCTTTCCTGCTTTGCAGGAAAATCTCTCCTAAGGGATCCACACAGGACTTCTCTCAGGTCTCTGCTGCACTCTTCGGAGCTCTGCTTTCAGGTCCTACAATCCCAGGTAGCAACCCCAGATTCCTCCGAGGAAGCTACCCAAAAGGTTGTTTCCTCCATTAATGCAAAATCGTTCCACCGGGATCCACCCAAGACTCCTCCCAGGCAGCTCCTGGAGGGCTTTGACCTCTTCTTTCGCATCCTAAGGTGCCAGGTAGCAGCCCCAGACTCCTCCAAGGAAGCTACCCAAAATGGTCTTTCCTGCTTTGCAGGAAAATCTCTTCGGAGCTCCGCTTTCAGGTCCTAAAATCCCAGGTAGCAACCCCAGATTCCTCCGAGGAAGCTACCCAAAAGGTTGTTTCCTCCCTTAATGCAAAATGGCTCCTCCAGCATCCACCCAAGACTCCTCCCCGGCAGCTCCTGGAGGGCTTTGACCTCTGCTCGCGGGTCCTAATATCCCTGGCAGCAGCCACACACTCCTCCAAGGAAGCTACCCAAAATGGTCTTTTCTCCTTTGCAGGAAAATCTCTCCTAAGGGATCCACCCAGGACTCCTCTCAGGTCTCTGCTGCACTCTTCGGAGCTCTGCTTTCAGGTCCTACAATCCCAGGTAGCAACCCCAGATTCCTCCGAGGAAGCTACCCAAAAGGTTGTTTCCTCCCTTAATGCAAAATCGTTCCACCAGGATCCACCCAAGACTCCTCCCAGGCAGCTCCTGGAGGGCTTTGACCTCTTCTTTTGCATCCTAAGGTCCCAGGTAGCAGCCCCAGACTCCTCCAAGGAAGCTACCCAAAATGGTCTTTCCTGCTTTGCAGGAAAATCTCTTCGGAGCTCCGCTTTCAGGTCCTAAAATCCCAGGTAGCAACCCCAGATTCCTCCGAGGAAGCTACCCAAAAGGTTGTTTCCTCCCTTAATGCAAAATGGCTCCTCCAGCATCCACCCAAGACTTCTCCCAGGCAGCTCCTGGAGGGCTTTGACCTCTTCTTTCGCATCCTAACGTCCCAGGTAGCAGCCCCAGATTCCTTCAAGGAAGCTACCCAAAATGGTCTTTCCTGCTTTGCAGGAAAATCTCTCCTAAGGGATCCACCCAGGACTCCTCTCAGGTCTCTGCTGCACTCTTCAGAGCTCTGCTTTCAGGTCCTAGAATCCCAGGTAGCAACCCCAGATGCCTCCGAGGAAGCTACCCAAAAGGTTGTTTCCTCCCTTAATGCAAAATCGTTCCACCGGGATCCACCCAAGACTCCTCCCAGGCAGCTCCTGGAGGGCTTTGACCTCTTCTTTCGCATCCTAAGGTCCCAGGTAGCAGCCCCCAGACTCCTCCAAGGAAGCTACCCAAAATGGTCTTTCCTGCTTTGCAGGAAAATCTCTTCGGAGCTCCGCTTTCAGGTCCTAAAATCCCAGGTAGCAACCCCAGATTCCTCCGAGGAAGCTACCCAAAAGGTTGTTTCCTCCCTTATTGCAAAATGGCTCCTCCAGCATCCACCCAAGACTCCTCCCCGGCAGCTCCAGGAGGGCTTTGACCTCTTCTTTCGCATCCTAACGTCCAAGGTAGCAGCCCCAGACTCCTCCAAGGAAGCTACCCAAAATGGTCTTTCCTGCTTTGCAGGAAAATCTCTTCGGAGCTCCGCTTTCAGGTCCTAAAATCCCAGGTAGCACCAGGTAGCAACCCCAGATTCCTCCCAGGAAGCTACCCAAAAGGTTGTTTCCTCCATTAATGCAAAATCATTCCACCGGGATCCACCCAAGACTCCTCCCAGGCAGCTCCAGGAGGGCTTTGACCTCTT
This sequence comes from Pelecanus crispus, assembly GCF_030463565.1. Classification (NCBI taxonomy): domain Eukaryota; kingdom Metazoa; phylum Chordata; class Aves; order Pelecaniformes; family Pelecanidae; genus Pelecanus; species Pelecanus crispus. The sequence goes on along the minus strand of NC_134653.1, from coordinate 21,843,195 downwards.
CTTTTGCATCCTAAGGTCCCAGGTAGGCAGCCCCAGACTCCTCCAAGGAAGCTACCCAAAATGGTCTTTCCTGCTTTGCAGGAAAATCTCTTTATAGCTCCGCTTTCAGGTCCTAAAATCCCAGGTAGCAACCCCAGATCCTCCGAGGAAGCTACCCAAAAGGTTGTTTCCTCCCTTAATGCAAAATGGCTCCTCCAGCATCCACCCAAGACTCCTCCCAGGCAGCTCCTGGAGGGCTTTGACCTCTTCTTTCGCATCCTAACGTCCCAGGTAGCAGCCCCAGACTCCTCCAAGGAAGCTACCCAAAATGGTCTTTTCTCCTTTGCAGGAAAATCTCTCCTAAGGGATCCACCCAGGACTCCTCTCAGGTCTCTGCTGCACTCTCGGAGCTCTGCTTTCAGGACCTAGAATCCCAGGTAGCAACCCCAGATTCCTCCGAGGAAGCTACCCAAAAGGTTGTTTCCTCCCTTAATGCAAAATGGCTCCTCCAGCATCCACCCAAGACTCCTCCCAGGCAGCTCCAGGAGGGCTTTGACCTCTTCTTTCGCATCCTAACGTCACCAGGTAGCAGCCCAGATTCCTCCAAGGAAGCTACCCAAAATGGTCTTTCCTGCTTTGCAGGAAAATCTCTCCTAAGGGATCCACCCAGGACTTCTCTCAGGTCTCTGCTGCACTCTTCAGAGCTCGGCTTTCAGGTCCTAGAATCCCAGGTAGCAACCCCAGATTCCTCCGAGGAAGCTACCCAAAAGGTTGTTTCCTCCCTTAATGCAAAAATCGTTCCACCAGGATCCACCCAAGACTCCTCCCAGGCAGCTCCTGGAGGGCTTCGACCTCTTCTTTTGCATCCGAAGATCCCAGGTAGCAGCCCCAGACTCCTCCAAGGAAGCTACCCAAAATGGTCTTTCCTGCTTTGCAGGAAAATCTCTTCGGAGCTCCGCTTTCAGGTCCTAAAATCCCAGGTAGCAACCCCAGATTCCTCCCAGGAAGCTACCCAAAAGGTGGTTTCCTCCCTTAATGCAAAATGGCTCCTCCAGCATCCACCCAAGACTCCTCCCAGGCAGCTCCTGGAGGGCTTTGACCTCTTCTTTCGCATACTAAGATCCCAGGTAGCAGCCCCACACTCCTCCAAGGAAGCTACCCAAAATGGTCTTTTCTCCTTTGCAGGAAAATCTCTCCTAAGGGATCCACCCAGGACTCCTCTCAGGTCTCTGCTGCACTCTTCGGAGCTCTGCTTTCAGGTCCGAGAATCCCAGGTAGCAACCCCAGATTCCTCCGAGGAAGCTACCCAAAAGGTTGTTTCCTCCCTTAATGCAAAATCATTCCACCGGGATCCACCCAAGACTCCTCCCAGGCAGCTCCTGGAGGGCTTTGACCTCTTCCTTTGCATCCTAAGGTCCCAGGTAGCAGCCCCAGACTCCTGCAAGGAAGCTACCCAAAATGGTCTTTCCTGCTTTGCAGGAAAATCTCTTCGGAGCTCCGCTTTCAGGTCCTAAAATCCCAGGTAGCAACCCCAGATTCCTCCCAGGAAGCTACCCAAAAGGTTGTTTCCTCCTTAATGCAAAATGGCTCCTCCAGCATCCACCCAAGACTCCTCCCAGGCAGCTCCTGGAGGGCTTTGACCTCTGCTCGCGGGTCCTAATATCCCAGGTAGCAGCCCCACACTCCTCCAAGGAAGCTACCCAAAATGGTCTTTTCTCCTTTGCAGGAAATCTCTCCTAAGGGATCCACCCAGGACTCCTCTCAGGTCTCTGCTGCACTCTTCGGAGCTCTGCTTTCAGGTCCTAGAGTCCCAGGTAGCAACCCCAGATTCCTCCGAGGAAGCTACCCAAAAGGTTGTTTCCTCCCTTAATGCAAAATTGTTCCACCGGGATCCACCCAAGACTCCTCCCAGGCAGCTCCAGGAGGGCTTTGACCTCTTCTTTTGCATCCTAAGGTCCCAGGTAGCAGCCCAGACTCCTCCAAGGAAGCTACCCAAAATGGTCTTTCCTGCTTCGCAGGAAAATCTCTTCGGAGCTCCGCTTTCAGGTCCTAAAATCCCAGGTAGCAACCCCAGATTCCTCCGAGGAAGCTACCCAAAAGGTTGTTTCCTCCCTTAATGCAAAATGGCTCCTCCAGCATCCACCCAAGACTCCTCCCAGGCAGCTCTGGAGGGCTTTGACCTCTGCTCGCGGGTCCTAATATCCCTGGCAGCAGCCCCACACTCCTCCAAGGAAGCTACCCAAAATGGTCTTTTCTCCTTTGCAGGAAAATCTCTCCTAAGGGATCCACCCAGGACTCCTCTCAGGTCTCTGCTGCACTCTTCGGAGCATCTGCTTTCAGGTCCTAAAATCCCAGGTAGCAACCCCCAGATTCCTCCGAGGAAGCTACCCAAAAGGTTGTTTCCTCCCTTAATGCAAAATGGCTCCTCCAGCATCCACCCAAGACTCCTCCCCGGCAGCTCCTGGAGGGCTTTGACCTCTTCTTTCGCATACTAAGATCCCAGGTAGCAGCCCCACACTCCTCAAGGAAGCTACCCAAAATGGTCTTTTCTCCTTTGCAGGAAAATCTCTCCTAAGGGATCCACCCAGGACTCCTCTCAGGTCTCTGCTGCACTCTTCGGAGCTCTGCTTTCAGGACCTAGAATCCCAGGTAGCAACCCCAGATTCCTCGAGGAAGCTACCCAAAAGGTTGTTTCCTCCCTTAATGCAAAATCGTTCCACCAGGATCCACGCAAGACTCCTCCCAGGCAGCTCCTGGAGGGCTTTGACCTCTTCTTTTGCATCCTAAGGTCCCAGGTAGCAGCCCCAGACTCCTCCAAGGAAGCTACCCAAAATGGTCTTTCCTGCTTTGCAGGAAAATCTCTTCGGAGCTCCGCTTTCAGGTCCTAAAATCCCAGGTAGCAACCCCAGATTCCTCCCAGGAAGCTACCCAAAAGGTTGTTTCCTCCCTTAATGCAAAATGGCTCCTCCAGCATCCACCCAAGACTCCTCCCAGGCAGCTCCTGGAGGGCTTTGACCTCTGCTCGCGGGTCCTAATATCCCAGGTAGCAGCCCCACACTCCTCCAAGGAAGCTACCCAAAATGGTCTTTTCTCCTTTGCAGGAAAATCTCTCCTAAGGGATCCACCCAGGACTCCTCTCAGGTCTCTGCTGCACTCTTCGGAGCTCTGCTTTCAGGTCCTAGAATCCCAGGTAGCAACCCAGATGCCTCCGAGGAAGCTACCCAAAAGGTTGTTTCCTCCCTTAATGCAAAATCGTTCCACCGGGATCCACACAAGACTCCTCCCAGGCAGCTCCTGGAGGGCTTTGACCTTTTCTTTTGCATCCTAAGGTCCCAGGTAGCAGCCCCAGACTCCTCCAAGGAAGCTACCCAAAATGGTCTTTCTGCTTTGCAGGAAAATCTCTTTATAGCTCCGCTTTCAGGTCCTAAAATCCCAGGTAGCAACCCAGATTCCTCCGAGGAAGCTACCCAAAAGGTTGTTTCCTCCCTTAATGCAAAATGGCTCCTCCAGCATCCACCCAAGACTCCTCCCAGGCAGCTCTGGAGGGCTTTGACCTCTTCTTTCGCATACTAAGATCCCAGGTAGCAGCCACACACTCCTCCAAGGAAGCTACCCAAAATGGTCTTTTCTCCTTTGCAGGAAAATCTCTCCTAAGGGATCCACCCAGGACTTCTCTCAGGTCTCTGCTGAACTCTTCGGAGCTCTGCTTTCAGGTCCTAGAATCCCAGGTAGCAACCCCAGATTCCTCCGAGGAAGCTACCCAAAAGGTTGTTTCCTCTCCCTTATTGCAAAATGGCTCCTCCAGCATCCACCCAAGACTCCTCCCAGGCAGCTCCAGGAGGGCTTTGACCTCTTCTTTCGCATCCTAACGTCCCAGGTAGCAGCCCCAGACTCCTCCAAGGAAGCTACCCAAAATGGTCTTTCCTGCTTTGCAGGAAAATCTCTTCGGAGTTCCGCTTTCAGGTACTAAAATCCCAGGAAGCAACCCCAGATTCCTCCGAGGAAGCTACCCAAAAGGTTGTTCCTCCCTTAATGCAAAATGGCTCCTCCAGCATCCACCCAAGACTCCTCCCAGGCAGCTCCAGGAGGGCTTTGACCTCTTCTTTCGCATACTAACGTCCCAGGTAGCAGCCCCAGATTCCTCCAAGGAAGCTACCCAAAATGGTCTTTCCTGCTTTGCAGGAAAATCTCTCCTAAGGGATCCACCCAGGACTCCTCTCAGGTCTCTGCTGCACTCTTCGGAGCTCTGCTTTCAGGACCTAGAATCCCAGGTAGCAACCCAGATTCCTCCGAGGAAGCTACCCAAAAGGTTGTTTCCTCCCTTAATGCAAAATCATTCCACCGGGATCCACCCAAGACTCCTCCCAGGCAGCTCCAGGAGGGCTTTGACCTCTTCTTTTGCATCCTAAGGTCCCAGGTAGCAGCCCCAGACTCCTCCAAGGAAGCTACCCAAAATGGTCTTTCCTGCTTTGCAGGAAAATCTCTTCGGAGCTCCGCTTTCAGGTCCTAAAATCCCAGGTAGCAACCCCAGATTCCTCCCAGGAAGCTACCCAAAAGGTTGTTTCCTCCCTTAATGCAAAATGGCTCCTCCAGCATCCACCCAAGACTCCTCCCAGGCAGCTCCAGGAGGGCTTTGACCTCTTCTTTCGCATCCTAACGTCCCAGGTAGCAGCCCCAGATTCCTCCGAGGAAGCTATCCAAAATGGTCTTTCCTGCTTTGCAGGAAAATCTCTCCTAAGGGATCCACACAGGACTTCTCTCAGGTCTCTGCTGCACTCTTCGGAGCTCTGCTTTCAGGTCCTACAATCCCAGGTAGCAACCCCAGATTTCCTCCGAGGAAGCTACCCAAAAGGTTGTTTCCTCCATTAATGCAAAATCGTTCCACCGGGATCCACCCAAGACTCCTCCCAGGCAGCTCCTGGAGGGCTTTGACCTCTTCTTTCGCATCCTAAGGTGCCAGGTAGCAGCCCCAGACTCCTCCAAGGAAGCTACCCAAAATGGTCTTTCCTGCTTTGCAGGAAAATCTCTTCGGAGCTCCGCTTTCAGGTCCTAAAATCCCAGGTAGCAACCCCAGATTCCTCCGAGGAAGCTACCCAAAGGTTGTTTCCTCCCTTAATGCAAAATGGCTCCTCCAGCATCCACCCAAGACTCCTCCCAGGCAGCTCCTGGAGGGCTTTGACCTCTGCTCGCGGGTCCTAATATCCCTGGCAGCAGCCACACACTCCTCCAAGGAAGCTACCCAAAATGGTCTTTTCTCCTTTGCAGGAAAATCTCTCCTAAGGGATCCACCCAGGACTCCTCTCAGGTCTCTGCTGCACTCTTCGGTGCTCTGCTTTCAGGTCCTACAATCCCAGGTAGCAACCCCAGATTCCTCCGAGGAAGCTACCCAAAAGGTTGTTTCCTCCCTTATTGCAAAATCGTTCCACCAGGATCCACCCAAGACTCCTCCCAGGCAGCTCCTGGAGGGCTTTGACCTCTTCTTTTGCATCCTAAGGTCCCAGGTAGCAGCCCCAGACTCCTCCAAGGAAGCTACCCAAAATGGTCTTTCCTGCTTTGCAGGAAAATCTCTTCGGAGCTCCGCTTTCAGGTCCTAAAATCCCAGGTAGCAACCCAGATTCCTCCGAGGAAGCTACCCAAAAGGTTGTTTCCTCCCTTAATGCAAAATGGCTCCTCCAGCATCCACCCAAGACTCCTCCCAGGCAGCTCCTGGAGGCTTTGACCTCTTCTTTCGCATCCTAACGTCCAGGTAGCAGCCCCAGATTCCTTCAAGGAAGCTACCCAAAATGGTCTTTCCTGCTTTGCAGGAAAATCTCTCCTAAGGGATCCACCCAGGACTCCTCTCAGGTCTCTGCTGCACTCTTCAGAGCTCTGCTTTCAGGTCCTAGAATCCCAGGTAGCAACCCCAGATGCCTCCGAGGAAGCTACCCAAAAGGTTGTTTCCTCCCTTAATGCAAAATCGTTCCACCGGGATCCACCCAAGACTACTCCCAGGCAGCTCCTGGAGGGCTTTGACCTCTTCTTTCGCATCCTAAGGTCCCAGGTAGCAGCCCCAGACTCCTCCAAGGAAGCTACCCAAAATGGTCTTTCCTGCTTTGCAGGAAAATCTCTTCGGAGCTCCGCTTTCAGGTCCTAAAATCCCAGGTAGCAACCCCAGATTCCTCCGAGGAAGCTACCCAAAAGGTTGTTTCCTCCCTTAATGCAAAATCATTCCACCGGGATCCACCCAAGACTCCTCCCAGGCAGCTCCAGGAGGGCTTTGACCTCTTCTTTTGCATCCTAAGGTCCCAGGTAGCAGCCCCAGACTCCTCCAAGGAAGCTACCAAAATGGTCTTTCCTGCTTTGCAGGAAAATCTCTTTATAGCTCCGCTTTCAGGTCCTAAAATCCCAGGTAGCAACCCCAGATTCCTCCGAGGAAGCTACCCAAAAGGTTGTTTCCTCCCTTAATGCAAAATGGCTCCTCCAGCATCCACCCAAGACTCCTCCCAGGCAGCTCCTGGAGGGCTTTGACCTCTTCTTTCGCATCCTAACGTCCCAGGTAGCAGCCCCAGACTCCTCCAGGAAGCTACCCAAAATGGTCTTTTCTCCTTTGCAGGAAAATCTCTCCTAAGGGATCCACCCAGGACTCCTCTCAGGTCTCTGCTGCACTCTTCGGAGCTCTGCTTTCAGGACCTAGAATCCAGGTAGCAACCCCAGATTCCTCCGAGGAAGCTACCCAAAAGGTTGTTTCCTCCCTTAATGCAAAATGGCTCCTCCAGCATCCACCCAAGACTCCTCCCAGGCAGCTCCAGGAGGGCTTTGACCTCTTCTTTCGCATCCTAACGTCCCAGGTAGCAGCCCCAGATTCCTCCAAGGAAGCTACCCAAAATGGTCTTTCCTGCTTTGCAGGAAAATCTCTCCTAAGGGATCCACCCAGGACTTCTCTCAGGTCTCTGCTGCACTCTTCAGAGCTCGGCTTTCAGGTCCTAGAATCCCAGGTAGCAACCCAGATTCCTCCGAGGAAGCTACCCAAAAGGTTGTTTCCTCCCTTAATGCAAAATGGCTCCTCCAGCATCCACCCAAGACTCCTCCCAGGCAGCTCCAGGAGGGCTTTGACCTCTTCTTTCGCATCCTAACGTCCCAGGTAGCAGCCCCAGATTCCTCCAAGGAAGCTACCCAAAATGGTCTTTCCTGCTTTGCAGGAAAATCTCTCCTAAGGGATCCACCCAGGACTCCTCTCAGGTCTCTGCTGCACTCTTCGGAGCTCTGCTTTCAGGTCCTAGAATCCCAGGTAGCAACCCCAGATTCCTCCCAGGAAGCTACCCAAAAGGTTGTTTCCTCCCTTAATGCAAAATCGTTCCACCGGGATCCACCCAAGACTCACCCAGGCAGCTCCTGGAGGGCTTTGACCTCTTCTTTCGCATCCGAAGATCCCAGGTAGCAGCCCCAGACTCCTCCAAGGAAGCTACCCAAAATGGTCTTTCCTGCTTTGCAGGAAAATCTCTTCGGAGCTCCCCGCTTTCAGGTCCTAAAATCCCAGGTAGCAACCCCAGATTCCTCCGAGGAAGCTACCCAAAAGGTTGTTTCCTCCCTTAATGCAAAATGGCTCCTCCAGCATCCACCCAAGACTCCTCCCAGGCAGCTCCTGGAGGGCTTTGACCTCTTCTTTCGCATCCAAATATCCCAGGTAGCAGCCACACACTCCTCCAAGGAAGCTACCCAAAATGGTCTTTTCTCCTTTGCAGGAAAATCTCTCCTAAGGGATCCACCCAGGACTCCTCTCAGGTCTCTGCTGCACTCTTCGGAGCTCTGCTTTCAGGTCCTACAATCCCAGGTAGCAACCCCAGATTCCTCCGAGGAAGCTACCCAAAAGGTTGTTTCCTCCCTTAATGCAAAATCGTTCCACCAGGAACCACCCAAGACTACTCCCAGGCAGCTCCTGGAGGGCTTTGACCTCTTCTTTCGCATCCGAAGATCCAGGTAGCAGCCCCAGACTCCTCCAAGGAAGCTACCCAAAATGGTCTTTCCTGCTTTGCAGGAAAATCTCTTCGGAGCTCCGCTTTCAGGTCCTAAAATCCCAGGTAGCAACCCCAGATTCCTCCGAGGAAGCTACCCAAAAGGTTGTTTCCTCCCTTAATGCAAAATGGCTCCTCCAGCATCGACCCCAAAACTCCTCCCAGGCAGCTCCTGGAGGGCTTTGACCTCTGCTCGCGGGTCCTAATATCCCTGGCAGCAGCCCCACACTCCTCCAAGGAAGCTACCCAAAATGGTCTTTTCTCCTTTGCAGGAAAATCTCTCCTAAGGGATCCACCCAGGACTCCTCTCAGGTCTCTGCTGCACTCTTCGGAGCTCTGCTTTCAGGTCCTAAAATCCCAGGTAGCTACCCCAGATTCCTCCGAGGAAGCTACCCAAAAGGTTGTTTCGTCCCTTAATGCAAAATGGCTCCTTCCGGATCCACCCAAGACTCCTCCCAGGCAGCTCCTGGAGGGCTTTGACCTCTGCTCGCGGGTCCTAATATCCCTGGCAGCAGCCACACACTCCTCCAAGGAAGCTACCCAAAATGGTCTTTTCTCCTTTGCAGGAAAATCTCTCCTAATGGATCCACCCAGGACTTCTCTCAGGTCTCTGCTGCACTCTTCGGAGCTCTGCTTTCAGGTCCTAGAATCCCAGGTAGCTACCCCAGATTCCTCCGAGGAAGCTACCCAAAAGGTTGTTTCCTCCCTTAATGCAAAATGGCTCCTCCAGCATCCACCCAAGACTCCTCCCAGGCAGCTCCAGAGGGCTTTGACCTCTTCTTTCGCATCCTAACGTCCCAGGTAGCAGCCCCAGATTCCTCCAAGGAAGCTACCCAAAATGGTCTTTCCTGCTTTGCAGGAAAATCTCTCCTAAGGGATCCACCCAGGACTCCTCTCAGGTCTCTGCTGCACTCTTCAGAGCTCTGCTTTCAGGTCCGAGAATCCCAGGTAGCAACCCCAGATTCCTCCGAGGAAGCTACCCAAAAGGTTGTTTCCTCCCTTAATGCAAAATCATTCCACCGGGATCCACCCAAGACTCCTCCCAGGCAGCTCCTGGAGGGCTTTGACCTCTTCTTTTGCATCCTAAGGTCCCAGGTAGCAGCCCCAGACTCCTCCAAGGAAGCTACCCAAAATGGTCTTTCCTGCTTTGCAGGAAAATCTCTTCGGAGCTCCGCTTTCAGGTCCTAAAATCCCAGGTAGCAACCCCAGATTCCTCTGAGGAAGCTACCCAAAAGGTTGTTCCTCCCTTAATGCAAAATCATTCCACCGGGATCCACCCAAGACTCCTCCCCGGCAGCTCCTGGAGGGCTTTGACCTCTTCTTTCGCATCCAAAGATGCCAGGTAGCAGCCACACACTCCTCCAAGGAAGCTACCCAAAATGGTCTTTTCTGCTTTGCAGGAAAATCTCTCCTAAGGGATCCACCCAGGACTCCTCTCAGGTCTCTGCTGCACTCTTCGGAGCTCTGCTTTCAGGACCTAGAATCCCAGGTAGCAACCCCAGATTCCTCCGAGGAAGCTACCCAAAAGGTTGTTTCCTCCCTTAATGCAAAATGGCTCCTCCAGCATCCACCCAAGACTCCTCCCAGGCAGCTCCAGGAGGGCTTTGACCTCTTCTTTCGCATCCTAACGTCCCAGGTAGCAGCCCCAGATTCCTCCGAGGAAGCTATCCAAAATGGTCTTTCCTGCTTTGCAGGAAAATCTCTCCTAAGGGATCCACACAGGACTTCTCTCAGGTCTCTGCTGCACTCTTCGGAGCTCTGCTTTCAGTTCCTACAATCCCAGGTAGCAACCCAGATTCCTCCGAGGAAGCTACCCAAAAGGTTGTTTCCTCCATTAATGCAAAATCGTTCCACCGGATCCACCCAAGACTCCTCCAGGCAGCTCCTGGAGGGCTTTGACCTCTTCTTTCGCATCCTAAGGTGCCAGGTAGCAGCCCCAGACTCCTCCAAGGAAGCTACCCAAAATGGTCTTTCCTGCTTTGCAGGAAAATCTCTTCGGAGCTCCGCTTTCAGGTCCTAAAATCCCAGGTAGCAACCCCAGATTCCTCCGAGGAAGCTACCCAAAAGGTTGTTTCCTCCCTTAATGCAAAATGGCTCCTCCAGCATCCACCCAAAACTCCTCCCCGGCAGCTCCTGGAGGGCTTTGACCTCTGCTCGCGGGTCCTAATATCCCTGGCAGCAGCCACACACTCCTCCAAGGAAGCTACCCAAAATGGTCTTTTCTCCTTTGCAGGAAATCTCTCCTAAGGGATCCACCCAGGACTCCTCTCAGGTCTCTGCTGCACTCTTCGGAGCTCTGCTTCAGGTCCTACAATCCCAGGTAGCAACCCAGATTCCTCCGAGGAAGCTACCCAAAAGGTTGTTTCCTCCCTTAATGCAAAATCGTTCCACCAGGATCCACCCAAGACTCCTCCCAGGCAGCTCCTGGAGGGCTTTGACCTCTTCTTTTGCATCCTAAGGTCCCCAGGTAGCAGCCCCAGACTCCTCCAAGGAAGCTACCCAAAATGGTCTTTCCTGCTTTGCAGGAAAATCTCTTCGGAGCTCCGCTTTCATGTCCTAAAATCCCAGGTAGCAACCCCAGATTCCTCCGAGGAAGCTACCCAAAAGGTTGTTTCCTCCCTTAATGCAAAATGGCTCCTCCAGCATCCACCCAAGACTCCTCCCAGGCAGCTCCTGGAGGGCTTTGACCTCTTCTTTCGCATCCTAACGTCCCAGGTAGCAGCCCCAGATTCCTTCAAGGAAGCTACCCAAAATGGTCTTTCCTGCTTTGCAGGAAAATCTCTCCTAAGGGATCCACCCAGGACTCCTCTCAGGTCTCTGCTGCACTCTTCAGAGCTCTGCTTTCAGGTCCTAGAATCCCAGGTAGCAACCCCAGATGCCTCCGAGGAAGCTACCCAAAAGGTTGTTTCCTCCCTTAATGCAAAATCGTTCCACCGGGATCCACCAAGACTACTCCCAGGCAGCTCCTGGAGGGCTTTGACCTCTTCTTTCGCATCCTAAGGTGCCAGGTAGCAGCCCCAGACTCCTCCAAGGAAGCTACCCAAAATGGTCTTTCCTGCTTTGCAGGAAAATCTCTTCGAGCTCCGCTTTCAGGTCCTAAAATCCCAGGTAGCAACCCAGATTCCTCCGAGGAAGCTACCCAAAAGGTTGTTTCCTCCCTTATTGCAAAATGGCTCCTCCAGCATCCACCCAAGACTCCTCCCCGGCAGCTCCAGGAGGGCTTTGACCTCTTCTTTCGCATCCTAACGTCCAAGGTAGCAGCCCAGACTCCTCCAAGGAAGCTACCCAAAAATGGTCTTTCCTGCTTTGCAGGAAAATCTCTTCGGAGCTCCGCTTTCAGGTCCTAAAATCCCAGGTAGCAACCCCAGATTCCTCCGAGGAAGCTACCCAAAAGGTTGTTTCTCCCTTAATGCAAAATCATTCCACCGGGATCCACCCAAGACTCCTCCCAGGCAGCTCCAGGAGGGCTTTGACCTCTTCTTTTGCATCCTAAGGTCCCAGGTAGCAGCCCCAGACTCCTCCAAGGAAGCTACCCAAAATGGTCTTTCCTGCTTTGCAGGAAAATCTCTTTATAGCTCCGCTTTCAGGTCCTAAAATCCCAGGTAGCAACCCCAGATTCCTCCGAGGAAGCTACCCAAAAGGTTGTTTCCTCCTTAATGCAAAATGGCTCCTCCAGCATCCACCCAAGACTCCTCCCAGGCAGCTCCTGGAGGGCTTTGACCTCTTCTTTCGCATCCTAACGTCCCAGGTAGCAGCCCCAGACTCCTCCAAGGAAGCTACCCAAAATGGTCTTTTCTCCTTTGCAGGAAAATCTCTCCTAAGGGATCCACCCAGGACTCCTCTCAGGTCTCTGCTGCACTCTTCGGAGCTCTGCTTTCAGGACCTAGAATCCCAGGTAGCAACCCCAGATTCCTCCGAGGAAGCTACCCAAAAGGTGTTTCCTCCCTTAATGCAAAATGGCTCCTCCAGCATCCACCCAAGACTCCTCCCAGGCAGCTCCAGGAGGGCTTTGACCTCTTCTTTCGCATCCTAACGTCCCAGGTAGCAGCCCCAGATTCCTCCAAGGAAGCTACCCAAAATGGTCTTTCCTGCTTTGCAGGAAAATCTCTCCTAAGGGATCCACCCAGGACTTCTCTCAGGTCTCTGCTGCACTCTTCAGAGCTCGGCTTTCAGGTCCTAGAATCCCAGGTAGCAACCCCAGATTCCTCCGAGGAAGCTACCCAAAAGGTTGTTTCCTCCCTTAACGCAAAATCGTTCACCAGGATCCACCCAAGACTCCTCCCAGGCAGCTCCTGGAGGGCTTCGACCTCTTCTTTTGCATCCGAAGATCCAGGTAGCAGCCCCAGACTCCTCCAAGGAAGCTACCCAAAATGGTCTTTCCTGCTTTGCAGAAAATCTCTTCGGAGCTCCGCTTTCAGGTCCTAAAATCCCAGGTAGCAACCCCAGATTCCTCCGAGGAAGCTACCCAAAAGGTGGTTTCCTCCCTTAATGCAAAATGGCTCCTCCAGCATCCACCCAAGACTCCTCCCAGGCAGCTCCTGGAGGGCTTTGACCTCTTCTTTCGCATACTAAGATCCCAGGTAGCAGCCCCACACTCCTCCAAGGAAGCTACCCAAAATGGTCTTTTCTCCTTTGCAGGAAAATCTCTCCTAAGGGATCCACCCAGGACTCCTCTCAGGTCTCTGCTGCACTCTTCGGAGCTCTGCTTTCAGGTCCGAGAATCCCAGGTAGCAACCCCAGATTCCTCCGAGGAAGCTACCCAAAAGGTTGTTTCCTCCTTAATGCAAAATCATTCCACCGGGATCCACCCAAGACTCCTCCCAGGCAGCTCCTGGAGGGCTTTGACCTCTTCCTTTGCATCCTAAGGTCCCAGGTAGCAGCCCCAGACTCCTGCAAGGAAGCTACCCAAAATGGTCTTTCCTGCTTTGCAGGAAAATCTCTTCGGAGCTCCGCTTTCAGGTCCTAAAATCCCAGGTAGCAACCCCAGATTCCTCCCAGGAAGCTACCCAAAAGGTTGTTTCCTCCCTTAATGCAAAATGGCTCCTCCAGCATCCACCCAAGACTCCTCCCAGGCAGCTCCTGGAGGGCTTTGACCTCTGCTCGCGGGTCCTAATATCCCAGGTAGCAGCCCCACACTCCTCCAAGGAAGCTACCCAAAATGGTCTTTTCTCCTTTGCAGGAAAATCTCTCCTAAGGGATCCACCCAGGACTCCTCTCAGGTCTCTGCTGCACTCTTCGGAGCTCTGCTTTCAGGTCCTAGAATCCCAGGTAGCAACCCCAGATTCCTCCGAGGAAGCTACCCAAAAGGTTGTTTCCTCCCTTAATGCAAAATTGTTCCACCGGGATCCACCCAAGACTCCTCCCAGGCAGCTCCAGGAGGGCTTTGACCTCTTCTTTTGCATCCTAAGGTCCCAGGTAGCAGCCCCAGACTCCTCCAAGGAAGCTACCCAAAATGGTCTTTCCTGCTTCGCAGGAAAATCTCTTCGGAGCTCCGCTTTCAGGTCCTAAAATCCCAGGTAGCAACCCCAGATTCCTCCGAGGAAGCTACCCAAAAGGTTGTTTCCTCCCTTAATGCAAAATGGCTCCTCCAGCATCCACCCAAGACTCCTCCCAGGCAGCTCCTGGAGGGCTTTGACCTCTGCTCGCGGGTCCTAATATCCCTGGCAGCAGCCCCACACTCCTCCAAGGAAGCTACCCAAAATGGTCTTTTCCTCCTTTGCAGGAAAATCTCTCCTAAGGGATCCGACCCAGGACTCCTCTCAGGTCTCTGCTGCACTCTTCGGAGCTCTGCTTTCAGGTCCTAAAATCCCAGGTAGCAACCCCAGATTCCTCCGAGGAAGCTACCCAAAAGGTTGTTTCCTCCCTTAATGCAAAATGGCTCCTCCAGCATCCACCCAAGACTCCTCCCAGGCAGCTCCTGGAGGGCTTTGACCTCTTCTTTCGCATACTAAGATCCCAGGTAGCAGCCCCACACTCCTCCAAGGAAGCTACCCAAAATGGTCTTTTCTCCTTTGCAGGAAAATCTCTCCTAAGGGATCCACCCAGGACTCCTCTCAGGTCTCTGCTGCACTCTTCGGAGCTCTGCTTTCAGGACCTAGAATCCCAGGTAGCAACCCCAGATTCCTCCGAGGAAGCTACCCAAAAGGTTGTTTCCTCCTTAATGCAAAATCGTTCCACCAGGATCCACGCAAGACTCCTCCCAGGCAGCTCCTGGAGGGCTTTGACCTCTTCTTTTGCATCCTAAGGTCCCAGGTAGCAGCCCAGACTCCTCCAAGGAAGCTACCCAAAATGGTCTTTCCTGCTTTGCAGGAAAATCTCTTCGGAGCTCCGCTTTCAGGTCCTAAAATCCCAGGTAGCAACCCAGATTCTCCGAGGAAGCTACCCAAAAGGTTGTTTCCTCCCTTAATGCAAAATGGCTCCTCCAGCATCCACCCAAAAACTCCTCCCAGGCAGCTCCTGGAGGGCTTTGACCTCTGCTCGCGGGTCCTAATATCCCAGGTAGGAGCCCCACACTCCTCCAAGGAAGCTACCCAAAATGGTCTTTTCTCCTTTGCAGGAAAATCTCTCCTAAGGGATCCACCCAGGACTCCTCTCAGGTCTCTGCTGCACTCTTCGGAGCTCTGCTTTCAGGTCCTAGAATCCCAGGTAGCAACCCCAGATGCCTCCGAGGAAGCTACCCAAAAGGTTGTTTCCTCCCTTAATGCAAAATCGTTCCACCGGGATCCACACAAGACTCCTCCCAGGCAGCTCCTGGAGGGCTTTGACCTTTTCTTTTGCATCCTAAGGTCCCAGGTAGCAGCCCCAGACTCCTCCAAGGAAGCTACCCAAAATGGTCTTTCCTGCTTTGCAGGAAAATCTCTTTATAGCTCCGCTTTCAGGTCCTAAAATCCCAGGTAGCAACCCCAGATTCCTCCGAGGAAGCTACCCAAAAGGTTGTTTCGTCCCTTAATGCAAAATGGCTCCTTCCGGATCCACCCAAGACTCCTCCCAGGCAGCTCCTGGAGGGCTTTGACCTCTGCTCGCGGGTCCTAATATCCCTGGCAGCAGCCACACACTCCTCCAAGGAAGCTACCCAAAATGGTCTTTTCTCCTTTGCAGGAAAATCTCTCCTAATGGATCCACCCAGGACTTCTCTCAGGTCTCTGCTGCACTCTTCGGAGCTCTGCTTTCAGGTCCTAGAATCCCAGGTAGCTACCCCAGATTCCTCCGAGGAAGCTACCCAAAAGGTTGTTTCCTCCCTTAATGCAAAATGGCTCCTCCAGCATCCACCCAAGACTCCTCCCAGGCAGCTCCAGGAGGGCTTTGACCTCTTCTTTCGCATCCTAACGTCCCAGGTAGCAGCCCCAGATTCCTCCAAGGAAGCTACCCAAAATGGTCTTTCCTGCTTTGCAGGAAAATCTCTCCTAAGGGATCCACCCAGGACTCCTCTCAGGTCTCTGCTGCACTCTTCAGAGCTCTGCTTTCAGGTCCGAGAATCCCAGGTAGCAACCCCAGATTCCTCCGAGGAAGCTACCCAAAAGGTTGTTTCCTCCCTTAATGCAAAATCATTCCACCGGGATCCACCCAAGACTCCTCCCAGGCAGCTCCTGGAGGGCTTTGACCTCTTCTTTTGCATCCTAAGGTCCCAGGTAGCAGCCCCAGACTCCTCCAAGGAAGCTACCCAAA